>NW_009206971.1:2545-55173 GCF_000690835.1 Fulmarus glacialis | reverse complement strand
GCAGGATTTTTTTCTCCCTCATTCTTTAAACCACAAACTTCACAAGACCCTGCACAATTTTCTGCAGACTCTGCTTTGGTGGTATCTTAAATCAATTACAGGGGAATCAGACCACACTTCCTTTCATTTTTTATTGCTCGCTTCAAGGAATATACATGTAAGTGGCAGAAGCATTTCCTTATAACCTAGAAATTCAGAGACAGTACTGTAATTGGAAATTACACTTCAGAAAACAGCTCTAGGATTCACAACTGTCAAGTCTCGGTGTGGAAGAATTAACTCATTAACACACCGCTATATTGAACCACCACCACTGACTGTAGCAATTACCAATTGCACCACTTTCAGTTGCAACTCCAAACTGACTGGAATTGCTGCCTTTCTTTTAACCTGTTTATTTGCTTGAGATGGACTGACTGAGTTTTCCATGTGTTCCATTTAAATTCTTTGAGCTAGTCCCAGTGTCTTGGATAATCGAGCCTTTAACTGAAAGTTATATATTCAAGTTCTGAAAATAGCAAAAGTGGATTACAATAGCCATTAACGCTGCATGTTCTGCACATAGCTACCTCCTTCCTTTCTCTCCATCTATTGCATACAAACACACATGCTCAAAAAAAGCGCAGGAAAAAAAAAAAATTCTTTTGCCGTTAATTAAACCAGACAATGGGAAACCAATGGGAAAAAAATCCCCAACATAATATAGCAGGGACTGAAAGAATTAAATAATCTACTTAAAGAAAAAACAGACGCCATCAAGTTGCCACGGTTTGCCGGCTGCATTGCGGTAACATACTACACACACACGATTTCAAAAATGGCCTGGGCTCATACACCTTGTCTTACAATGGACAGAGCATACAGTCAGTTATTGCAGCTCAGCTAAGAACCATTTTTTTTTTAAAGACAAGTTACACCCAACAACAATACATTTCAGATGTATTTTTGGATAATAAGAACAATTGATTGGGGTTTTTTTTTTTACACCCCAGGAAATTTAGGGTGATTTTCTGATTCTTATCATGACTGCTTTGTAATGTAAACCCAGTTTGAAATTTTGCAAGGAGATGGCTACTCAGAACCCAGTGTTTCCCCTCAGACAGTGCCAATTCATCAAAACTGAACCAAGCAGAAACATACCAATTGAAAATAGATAGCACACACTACTTTCATTGGTGTTGCAACGACAGATAAAAGCATCTAGTCTAGCCAAATTGCATGCATGTGAGAAAGTCACCTAACCTCAATTTTTCCTACTTACAATATGTAAAAAAATTACTGACTCCTTTGTTAGCAGTTTTCTGAACTATGCCAAGGAGTGTAACTACATAAAAGAGTTAGGTAAAAGTTAAAAATTAGCCATATATTTTAATGTGCTGTATCATGGATTTCAGAGTGCACCAAACATTCCTGTGGGACAGGAAAGGACTACATTCCTTGTTTACTACACCCCTGGTTGTTAACAATTTAATACACTGTCTATAACAAAACATTATTAGATCTAGAGTTTTCAGACCAATATTAACTGTTCTGGAACTGAAAGAAACAGACCCGTGCTTTAAAGCTGAATAGAAAGGCTCAATAGCCAGTAAAGCAAAATGGGCTTGCATTAAATACTTGCTGTGAAGCTTTCTGTGCACATGCCAGTATAACAGCACTGGAACAATGGCATTTTCTTCAGGTAGCTAAGGATTTAATAAAATGTTGTCAGTAACAAGCCAGAAATTGAGTCTTTCATCAGTAATATTTGCTATACAGAAAAAAAAACCCATCCTTTTCATTGGATGAATCATTTTATGACTTCAGTTGGTACAGATCCACTTCAAATACCAAAAGTACAAGACAGTGTTTAAATGAGCATCTTTAAAAGGATAAGTCTCTGAAATGAATAAAGGCCACATCTAGATCCCCATGAAAAATAAACTGCAGTAACTGTCAAGCACAGCAAATGAAGAGATCATCTGTGACCTGACTCATGCAACTGCTCTATACCACCACAAATGAGATTAACAACACAACTGCTGAAACCATACTCCACCACTACCAATTTAGGAGATCTCCAGACAGAAGGAATAACTCAGAGATGAAACAGAAACAAACAAACAAGTAAGAGAAAGGAAAACAAATAATCTGAGTTTATGAGCACTTGGCCTTAGCCAGCCCTGCAATGGAATCCCAGAAACACCAACGGCTTGATTCAAATCCCATTGGAGTCAAGGGAGAAGCTCCTACTAACTTCAACAGTCTCTGATTTAGGCTTGCACTGAATTTTCTGTAGATATTAAGCTCTTCATAGATTTGTACCTCTCCGTGCTACTATAAATACATATTTTGCAAGCAGTAGCTATACGCTCAAACTTTTTATCCCAACTCCAGATTTTTTTTAAATAAACTTGTTTCTATTTTTCTTAATTTCTCCTCTTCTTAAAGAAATCATTATTTTTTCTGTGAAAGAAATAAATTAATAAGAAAGACCAATATATACAGTCCAGAAGCTGTGAATGAAAAATAAGGGGAAAAAATCTGAAAACACAGTCAATTAAACATTGGCTTGGTTTTATACCCAAATGCAGCCTTTGTAAAGTTTAGAGAAAAATGATCAATCAAGAAAAAAAAAGAATCAGGAGTCTGTCAACCACTGTGACCTTTTAAAAAAATTATAGTGGTCTTGCAGTGACATTGGGTAGCTCCTTCAGCACCCTCAGATGCGTGCCACATGGTCCCATGAATTTCAGAATGTCCGGCTAACTTAAGTCCTCCCCAACTCAATCTTACTCTTCAATAGGTAATTTTTTGTTCCCACAGACTCTGCTAGGAGGCTCTGGGACCTCAAAGGCGAGGCAGCAGACCTTCTCAGTGAAAACCAAGGCAAAGAAAGCATTCAGTACCTCAGCCTTTTCCATGTCTTTGGTCACTAGGTCTCCTGCCCCAGTGAGCACTTGGACCACATTTTCCTCAGCCTTCTTTTTGGTGCCAATATACTTGCAGAAGCCCTTCTTAGCACCCTTCACATCCCTTACTCAGTCCAGCTCCAGCCAAGCTCTGGATTTCCTATCTCCACCTCTGCATCTGCAGGCAACGGCTCTATATTCCTCCTAGGTAACCCATCCCCGCTTCCACTTTCTAAACACTTACTTTCTGTGTCCAAGCTCTACCAGGAGTTCCCTGTCCCTCCATGCTGGCCTTCTGCTACACTTGCTTCACTTTCTGCAGCTGCAACGGACTGTTCTTGTGTCTTCAGCAGGTAGTCCATGAAGACTGAGCAGCTCTTCTGGGCCTCTTTGCCCTCCAGGGCAGTCACCCCTGAGATCCTGATAAGCAGATCTTTGAAGTAGCCAAAGTCTGCTCTCCTGAAGCCTGGGGTTGTGATTCCACTATTTTTCTTGCTCACTTAAGATTTTAACTTCCAACTAACTTCTTATAAAGATATACGTGAAAGGAATTTAAACATCTACCTTGGCTACCTTTGTTCACCGCTGCTCTCCCAAAGTTTGCATAGCTCCTAAGCACTAAGTTTGAGAACATCTCTCCAAGACCCACAAACTACACAAGTTAAATAAAAAGTACAGTTCCAAGGCAGTAGGAATTCATGCTCCAGGTTTCACAAGTTGTCTACTTCTGTGAGTTCTCACATAACATAAGCCACATCTAGAAAAGTCTGAAGAAGCCCTCACAGAATTTCAAACTCCTTGCTGATGCCACTGTATTTTGCACGAAAGTGATTCAAAGTGCCCAGGCAAAGACATTAGCATACATCACCTCAGGCAAGAGCAACGGTTGAGCATTTTAGTGGCACTGCTGATCTCTATTTAAAAAATCTGATAGCAAAGGGGTTTGTTGTATGTTTATTTAATCAATCAGTAGTGGTCATTCAGATACTGAGGTTGTAGAACAGTAGTCATAAATAGTTAAAGTGTAACTGCATTTCATTATGACGTCTCATCAGACTTATTGATGCTACTTGAATGAGTGAATGTATTTCCCTTAGTATCCTGGTAACAGCAGCTCTAAAATATATTCTTTAATTTGAGACAAGCTTTTTCCACAATAGGAAACATTTCACCTTGGAAGAAGGTAATGAATTAAAAAATAAATTCTGCCATACTGTTCAGGGGAGGGCACAGTAGGGTCTTATGTGTTTACAGCATTTTGAAGTATGGATTCCATAATGACAGAAAACTGCACAGTTACAGTATCTCCATCACGATGGGGGACTGTCACCTTCACCCTGAAAGCACTGTCTGGGATTATGCAATGGATTCAGTAGATATAATACAGTGATACATTCTGAGGAACTAGCAACAACACTGGAAAAATATATCTGAAATGGTCCGGAATTTTCCACACACAGTGGGGTTTTTATACTTCCTTCCAACTCAGATAAGAAACAGTTAAATTATTTTTAATCATCATGCAGTATTTTATTTAATAAATTGATGTAAACACCAAATTAAATTCTCTGCCAATGAATTAAATTGAAACAAATGAAAAAGCTTTGATGAAGGAAAGTTGGATAAGTAGTGCAGGACAAATATCCAGACTGAAAGAATTAAAAGCGAGCAATAGATTTTGGTAGGCTATTAAAGACTTAATTGTCAACTCAAAAAGTATACAATACTAAAACCATCTGTAATACTGAAAAAAATTAAGGGAAGGGAAAGTGTAAAAGTCATTAACATTTTTATTAAAAACAAATCCCTCCCATATACACAGGATTAAACATTTACAACTAAACCACACAACACAGCATTTCCATCTGCGCCAGTGGTCCTGATACAAGTGTTAAGAGTCTCATCTGACTCCCTGCATGAAGAAAAAAATCCCAATTAAAAAAAAAAAAAAAAAAAAAGAAACTAATGTAAACCTTGAGTGTTGCAGATTTAATTCAGATAAGAATTTGACTTTAAATGCCTAGGCAAAGTCATTAATAGAGGTCTCTGGATATAGTTGTTTTAGAACTGGATTGTTTGCCCTTGAGCAGCTGGCACAAGTCTGGCTCACTATATGTTCCAGCAGGAGACTGCAGTTCCTACCTTCATGGCAGCACAGTCTCTGAAGCTCGTTTCTTCCAAAAGGAGAAGGCCAGAGTTATAACATGTACCAAATCTGTTGTCCCTTCATGTCAGCCCACAGAAGTGGAGTTGCAGGCCAGAAGAAGCCTTCTAGATCACACTGACTGCTGATATAATGGGTAGGAAGAGTCTTTAAAAGGATGGGGCTTCTGGTGCTCCTGTAAACACAGTTCCCCAATACCTACTATCTGTAGTTTTTAATCAAAAACTTGACTAGACACAAATACTGGTGCTGTAATGTTAAGGGTGACACAAATAAAATTAAAAAAAAAGAAGCAGTCCTTCAAATAATTTATATTTTAACTTCTGGATGTTTTCTTACTAGATTTCTCCACCAGTGGTTTAAAATCTCCATATTTTAACATTCCTGAGCGGGGAGGACATCTCTTAAGAAAACTGCATTTATCAAACTAATGGTAGACCACTTTCAAGCTTAACGCATATCTACCTATGCTTGTTAAAACAATTACCTGGTCTTCTTACCACTTAATTGATCATTTACTCCTCAACAGGGGTATCAACAGTTATGACAGCCAACACTAAGAAAAAGAATCTCAGAAGGGAAAACCTCTTTTTTCCAGGCCTTAAATTGTTCTCCGAGTAGTATAGATCAGGACACAACCATTGAGTAAATTTTGCCACCTCTACCTATTGAGAGATTTCTTGTATACTGTTCTTTAGAGGCAACTACCTGTGTCATAGTCTGATTTGGTAAGACAACTTCCAGTAGTTCACAGCTTTTGTTCAGTACAAATACTATGCTACAGTCACAGGCAAAACATTAGACTTAATCCAAAATGATACACAGAAAGAATGAAGGAGCTGCACTACCAGCTTTCCTTTTTCATCATTCATATCTTCATTTCTGACCTCTGTTCACTGAAGAGAAAATCCATGTTACAGGGAAGTGAATTAAAGAATGAATTGCCAAGGCACAGATTGAATGCACAGGCAACACCCCTTTACTCTCCTCTGGAAGGAAGGAGGGCACAGCCAGAAGAAAGGGTGAGCTGCTGAGGTGTCTTTGTGGCTCCTCAGATCAGCTGTCAACTAGAGTATTGCTCCCAGTAGCTGCAACTCAACACTTGAGATGTGTGGAAGAAACAAAATTAGTATCAGGCTAGGGCAAAGCCAAGCAAGACTTTTAAGCTATACATACACTCCTGAGCTGCTCACCAGACTGATCACATACCCCAGCCCTCTGCCCAAACTGTCCAAATGCCAAAAGAGGGGAGGCAAGAAACCTTCATTTAACTCCTGCATATATACAAATTCTTTCTAATTTATCTCTCCGTTGAATGTAGTAGATTAGCCCTCTATTTCAAACAGAGGAAAGTGCTCATAAATCAAGCACAAGTCAGCACAGCAATGTATATTGGTTTTTTTTGTTTTCTTCTTTCCAATGTCTTCCAAGAAGAGAAAAACTAGTCCCTTCAAGTAGCTATTGGAAATGATCCATAATAGTCATGTTCTGCTAAAAAGGTAATCTGTTAAAAAAACTACTAGATTTAGCAAGATCTGACTTTGGGCAGTTGGCCTTAGCAGTCCACAGCTCACGGATAATTCTTCCTGTGCTTACAGGCTTTGTAACCCATGACTACACAGCTGATCTTTAATCCTCACTTCTGCTTTCCATCTATCCTCTACCAGTAAAACAACAGCCTGTAAAAGAGCTGCCTCTTTTTTCAGAGGAAAAATGGCCTAAATCACGATCTGTTCTCAGCATTTTATTTCAGGATACAGAACTCAAAAAAAAAACCTTTTATAACTACCACATCTGGAGCACGGGCAGGGAAGGAAACCAATGGTAATACTGGGAAATTCCCCTTCCAGATTCTCAGAACTAATCTCCTACGTTCCAAGTGAAACAGCTACTGTAAATGAGCTATTTCTCCACTTAGGCTGTAATTCTCTGGCAAGTTCCTGTACCCATTGAAAAATATGCAGATTATTAACTTTTCTTTGAATAAAATGTCCTGGAATGGAAATTCATCACTTCATTTATGTACAATAGAAACATGTTCAAAGGGAAACACCACCTGTTCCCAGCAGATGGTAAATTAGCATTGAAAAGGATCACCTGTACTGGAAACCCCATTTTCTAATTCTACCATCAGGAGGTAAATCAGCAACGTAAGCCACAATGAAGCACTATCTGATTTAGCACTTGCTTCTGCTCCAGGAGCATGCCTGTAGTGCATACTGCTAAGCGTCCATTCTCTTACACTGGTGCCCATTCATCAAACTTACAAGAAGTGTGCCAAGCCTGCATCATGGCAAAATGGACTTGGATGTAAGCCATTGCATTTACATTTATTAATGACCCTTGCTGAGGAACTTCAATGCATTACATACTAACCCACTTCAGGATTTCTTTATAAATACATGTAGTTATTATTCCCCCCACATTTTTTCTTTTTTTTAAGGAGACATCTAGGATCAAAATTGAGATTGATGCAATCACTGCTCTCACTCTGGATCTTCATCTGTAATGCCATCTGACAGTCATATGTGCAACAAAAATTGAAAGTAACCATGAACGATGTAAACATCATCAATCTTTAATGAGTCCTTAATATGTGAAGCTTGTACTACACTGTGAGTCAGAGACCATAACCCTTTTCCACCAATCTCCACAGTGAGCTACAATACTTTGAAATTTTTTTATTGCTGTCACGGCTGCAAGAAAGTAAGGAAAGATGCTTCTGCACTTAGAGCACTTTTACTTTATTAAAAGCCTTTCTAATGTGAAAAATGCTCACACAGTCACTCTTGCAGCAGCTGCATTACTGTTATTTTCACCACTCCAAGTACAAAATGAGATTATGAAGGGGGTTCGAGAGCTGGATTTAAATCCAATTCTGCAGCTTCTGAACGTGCGTTAATGTAATATTGTGGGATTTGGAGGTAGGGGCCTCAATAGCTTAATCTACAGCTTTTTCAAACATCTGGGTCATTGGCAATGTCACTAGTGCTTTTATTCTAACTAAATCAAGGGGATAATCAGAAGTATAATCCCTGATCAGTTACTTGCCTGCAAGTCACCAAAAATACACTTACAGCAATGAATCTATCTTTCTGTGGAAGGCCTTGGTACAGCAGCCCATATTAACCCTTTCAAAATATGGGATGCACTGTTAAAAGGAAAAGCTGATGTCTTCAAGTCTATCTGAATGACTTTGTAAGAACAAGGACTAGAGATCAACAAGGGAAGCCGGTCTCAAACTACCGCACCAAACACCTGCCCAGATTGCATTCAGTAAACCTAGAGAATTCTTAAAAAATTTATATATATATACGTGCACACACACACCCTGCATATCCTATTCAGGCACTGAAATAAATGGCTGAGCCTGGGCTTATCAAGATGCAGGCACCCTGAAGCTCTGAAAATCCAGCTGCGTTTATAAAAACAGTATTGTGTTTGCCACCTGGTGGCTAGCTACCAACAACAAATCTACCAGTTATAAAACCCTGTTCGTGGATTCGCTTTGCATTTAGCTTCCAAACCACTTGCATTAAAACAGTAAGCGGGTGGCAGGAAGAGAGCTCTCAGCTCGTGGAAGTTCTTCTCCTGCCTTGCTTTGATAACATCCTTTTAACAAATGATACTTCTGCATTGTTTTTTTCTGTTTCCTACCTGATTAGAAAGAGCATCAGCAGTACCACTGGGTTGTATGTCCAGATGCAGGCACAGAGTGGGAAAAGCGTGTCAGTTCAATTGGAACGCACAGAACAGTGGTACTGGCTGTAGCAGAAGATCAGTCATGAACCACTGCAGGTCTGGATGTTTTTACAAATGCTTCTGGAAGAAGTGAGCTCACCATTCCAATGCAAGAACACTGCACAATTGTTCTTCCTAATGACAGCTAAACAACAAAAACCCGATGATTCCTATGGATATACAAATACAAATCTTTATGGACCTGTCTCAAAAGCACACCAAGTATGCTTCAAAGAGTAAGCAAGTACTGCTGGTTCCTTCATCCCTTTTACTGCATCTGGTATTCACCCACTCTTCTGTTACAGAGCGCAGCAAAAGGAACTGCCAGGTGGCCTTCACTGTTCATATAATTCTCTATTATGTTTCCCTCACTCTCCTTCCCTATCTTTGCTCTACCACCAGCACCAATTCTTGGAGGACCTGCTTTCTGCTGCGCTCTGACCCTACCCAGTTCTGTTACTATTTCAAGATTCTGTAAAAGTGGAAGAAAAAGGCCAGAAACAACTACACCTCCAGTCAGGGTAATACAGCCGTGCAATGGCTCTGGGATTACGCGATGGTGGACCACACCAGGGGCTCAGCGTGTTCCTGCTCCGCACGGGAACAGGTAACTGAGAAACCAGCAGCAATAGACACATGCTTCTGTTCAGATCCATTCTTTTTTCCACCTTCCACCTCAGGGTCTTGGCAAAGCATGCATCACTGAGCACATTATTCAAAGCAACATCTAGTACATGCCATATAAATACTGCCATCATATTTTATGCTCTTATCTCCATTTTATGTTTTTATATCAGCCTAGACTCTTACTGGTTTTTATGGTCCCTGTGGTACAATGAGATGCCTATAGAAATACTCATGTCTTTCCCACATGAAGTTAAAACTGATTCAATACTGTATTTGTACAAATGGTACTTTCTTAGATGCATTCTTCTGCATTAGTCCACATTACATCTCACTGCCAAAGGTTCCCTTGTGGTTTTTTATTTTTAACTTTCCCAATGAAACCAAGGTAGAGGTAGCACCTTAGAATTTCTATTTTATTAGGGCCTTCTGAATTTCCTTGGTTTTCTTCCAATATTTGACAAATATAAATAGCAGCATTATATTTTATCAGTTTCAAGATTACCAATGACTTTACAGAACAGCAGCTCACGTGCTGATGCCTGCCTTTCAGCCTAATTAAAGGTACACAGCATGCACAGCACACGTTCTGTCAGGCTATAATATAGGCTGTATTCCTGCATGCAGATCATTTGGCATGCCAAAAATCGTGTGCACTGGACTAGGGCAGTACTCCTCAGCTTCAGCTTGGTGACACTTTATAAAAAGAAAGAAATATTGATGCAAACTCTGTAGCAGTCATAATGATACATGTTTATTACTTCTCTGTGTGTGCGTGTGTATGTGTATATGAGTAATTCAGGAGGCTGACAAAACATATGACCTTGAAAATTAAGACTGTACCATAAATAGAGCAATGCAATTCCTTGCAGTGAACACTAATATTGTTTTCAATGCCTTACGTCTCTGTGCATTCTCTTCACGCTGAAATGACATTAGCAATTACAGCTGACATAATTGACCCTTCTAATACTCTTCTTTAGTGAGCCAATATTATCAAAATGGCAATAATTTAAAAACTGGGACATACCAGCCTGGAGACCTTTATAAAAATCTCTGCATTGCCATTATACCTCCCCAAAACAGGTGAGCTAACATGTTAGAAGTGCCAAAATGCTCCGATTGCCCAAAATGATAGAAACCAAAGGACAAAGCTATCACTAGGAGGGGGGAAACAATCTCTTTCCATTTGGACTAATAAGAAACATGAAAATGTTCTGAAACATAACAGAGTGATATGTAAAAATTATGAAATTATGCAAATAGTCCTATAGCAGCAATACACTTCACTAGTACAGCCCCCGATATAGCAGGTTGTTAGCTCTTGCTCCCATCATTTGTCACCTTGTTAGCACTGCAGATAACATTGAGCTACTTGGATTTGAGAATATCATTCTATTCCCACAGAATTCAAGTCGTTTGGCAAAAAAATTGTTTAATGTTTTTTGTCTTATTCTTTTCCTTTGGCTTATGGTAAAGTCAGCAAAGCCTTGATGCTTTGCTTCTGCACAGATCACTTTTCTTTCCATTAAAAATTTCAAATTTAAGCCACATGCACCTTTTCCTTTCAGGAAACATGATTGAGAGGGCTGGAAATTAAAATCTTAATATTCCATTTATCTCATTTTAACCTTAATAACAAGGCTTAGGCATAATGTAATCTCTCCTGTCTGCCTTTGATTGGCTTCACATGATCCAAACCAAACAGAACTCACTAAAAAAAAATATCTCGCCGATTCAATAGGCCCCTTGTTACCTACTAACCAAGCTCATAGTTGCAACTATGTGTTTAAATAAGAATTTATCCAATATTTGAACTATCTGAAGATATCAATCCAGAAAGAAATCCTGTAGGACAGGCAACATTTTTTTTTGTTTGAGAGATTGCCCTTTCTTTCAAATTATTAGCATTTTATCAAAAACTGTTCCGATAATGCACTTGCAAAGCTGGACTTCAACTTGAAATGCATTGCAGCCTTTACTTTCCAAAGTGAAAAACCTCGAAGTTCTGCCTTTTACAGAAGTTGGTCTAAAGAAACACTTCAATACATGCTTCGCTGTCTCACAGTCACTGCTAAAGAACCATTCTCTTCCAGCTAAATTCCTACAAAACATTTATTCAGGAGACACAGAAGAGTACTGTGCCTTCCTGTGGTGTTAATAAAAAAAAAAAAAAAAAAAAAGACTGCCTTGCAAGTTCTTTAATTTTTCAGAGAAAAATAAAGTTATTTAATCACTATGACATGTTACAAGAGACTATTTGTGGATATTATCTGTCCCTTCCACTTCTGGAGAACATTAACGGAAATAGACATTACCTAATAGTCCACTGTGGTCAGCTAGGCACTAAAGTGGAAGCTTAGCTTCCTAAAGGCACTAAAGTCAATGGAAAATTAAAGTTAACATAAATGGATCACGCCATAGGGAAAATGAAAAGCATTCCTGATTCTCCTGAATCACAGAAGTTGAAGGGGCCTCTGGAGATCATTCATTCCAACCAACCCCTGTGCTCAGAGCATTGTCCACTACAGCAAGTTGCTCAGGACTATGGTCAGTCAGGTTTTGAGTGGCTCCAGATATGGCAACTTCATAATTCTGCACGCCCTGTTACAATGTTTGACCACTCTTCACAGTAATTTTTTTTTTTTTTCCTTACGCTTAAGTTGATTTCCTGTATTTCCATTTGTGCCCATTTTACTTCAGCTAAGTAACCTTTTTACAAGTAAGTAGGAATAGTTTGCACTTTAAAAAAAGATTACTTGGTGCAAACAAACTGAAAAAAAAACTAGACCCCTTTACCTCCAGGTTGCTGCAAAACATGGCCTTGGTCCCACAATCCTTCTTACGCATGGCTATTCGCAAGAAGGAGGCCCATCCCACACTGTAGCATTAGTGAGATTTTGAAGCCATGTTCCGTCTTGCATCATGTGTATGACATGGAATTCCTCCTCACACGGGACCAAGTGCTATTGCTCCCATTACAAAGTCACTAACTTTAGGATTACAATAGTAAAACTGTAATTTGCCCTCAGTCACAGCAGTGCAGTTTGGGTTGTTTTGCATGTTCGGGGTTACCCAGTGCAGTAAAAGCAACAGTACTGCAAATGAGAAACCGAAAAAAGCCGTATAAAGGGAGAGCTTGGAGACAACGTAAGGCTGGAGTTTTCTAGCTCTGAACATAAGCAAAGATAGAAAGCAATGAGGAAAAGTCAAAAATGTGCTAAACCAACAGTACTACTAGTAATTCCAGACAAGACAAGAGCAGCAGAACGCAAAAAAGCTTGATAGACTTCATGCTAAAACTTTGATGGAAAACTTGTCTCAACTATTCTCTGACATTCTCAGAGAAGTTCTAGCAGAGGGTGTCCACATCACCACTCAGTCTTCATCATACATGCTGCCATCAGCAAGCGTGAACAGTGGGAGGACTTCAGATCTTCATGCATGGTCCAGTAACCTCAATCCTGATACAGAAACACCATCCTTTCTGGGAGAAAAAGATTCAGAGGGGGGAAGTTGATCCCCTCTGTTCACTCCTCCTTTTCTCTCTGGAGTTTCCTTTTACTTCTAATTAATATTGTAATTAAAGCTGCAACGTTTTAAGGATTCAGTTGAGATCAGCAACTTATTTCCCATTAGCTTAACAGCTATCTCATGCTAACTGCTAAACACTGGCCATTCAGCTTGATTCAGACCTACATCTGCCATCCTCTGAACTATCTGTATTGTTTTTCTCTCTGATAATCTGAGTACAGAAGATTACAAAAATATATTCATTCTCTCTCAAGGTGAACAAATTTAATTTCCTTCATGCATAACCCAACACTCATATATGAATGAAATATGACTATAAAGAACCAGAGGAGATTTCCAGTTTAGATGGCTTATGTCCACCCACTAGCAAAAATGATGAGAAGTACAGCTTGTACATCTATACTCTGTCACACAGATCTTTTTATCTATAGACATTTCTGTATTGTAATTTTCATCTCCAGGATCCTGCTTATCAGCCTGTCCAATATTTCAAATAAAAGATTTCTTGTATTGAAGTCATGCAAAGTTAAAAAAACGTGGGGGGAGTTATCCCAGTAGGTTTCTTTTGTGTAGCACAATGCAACTGTAACTACGGAATGCCTGCCACCTACTCCATCACAGGCTTGAATGGCAGCTGCTTCAGTAAAACAATAGCAGCTATGCAGATGCTAATGCCAGACAATGGCTTGACATGCTGAACCATAGTTCAGCATAGTTACATTGTGCTTCAAATCTGATTGAAGTGATAATACTGGAGTGACAGTTGGAATGCTTTTATGTCCTTTTCTTATTGTGTTTCTACATAACTTTACTACATTACCTAAGTTAAAAATGACTGACCATTGCATACTGCTGTAATGAAGTGTTTTTACACAATTGTTTTACGTGCATTGTAAATCCCTTTAATGTATCTTTTCAAACCCCCCAAGTGTACCTCGTTTTTCAAATTGATGTTTAAATGCCTTTTATTACTTAGCATTCTGAGATGCCAAAAGAAGGTATTATTTTCAGATCGTGGACTTGACTGGACAGTAAATACAGGAAAATACAGATAAAACCAAAAAACTAGCAAGAGCCGTTCCACATTTAGGTGGAAGAAAGAACCTTCAAAGAACCTGTACTATCATTAATTTAGTCTCTTAAGACCAAAACTTTGCAGACATGTGCTTGTATGTGTATATATATTTATTGCCCCAAATAGCAAAGAAATTATGCATCCAGTATATAAACATTCAACAGTAACAGAGCACTAAATGCTAAAGAAAAATGTAGGTTGATCTACAATGTTTATGCTGACTTTAGATGCTTCTGATTAGAGTTATCTGTTTATGTTTTCATAGAAAAGCTAATCTGGAATATTGAGTTACACAAGTCTCAAATGCCACTTAATAATGATAATTATGATGAATAATCAATCAAAAGAAAGAGTGGTTTGACTTTCATGAAGAACCATGCATTTTGGTTGAAAAAGTGCTTTTTATTTCAAGAAATCTTTTTTTAGTTAGTTCATGTATTGTTTTCTCCTTTATTATGCTTTTTAAGATCACATAAATAGCTTTTCCCCCTCTTCAAAAGTAGACTTCTTTAATTTAAAAGTTCTATTCTGCCTACCCAGTAACAACAGTGCTTTGAATTTATGACCTTCAAAAAACCTGGCACAAATTAAATGACAAAGCTCTCCCTGATAAAGGTAATTAAAGATATGGACCTATATCCTCAAAGGAATTCAGACCCTAAACTACCACCAAAACTAAAGGGATTTTAAAAAAACACGTAGGAGTTAGAAATTATGGACCTACTTATCCTTTTAATCACTGATGAAGACAAGAAAAATGAAATCATTTACCTGTGTATTCAAGTCAGCCAGTGCTAGAATTATGACCCAGGTCTCCTGAGTTCCTTCCAAACACACTGTATTTCAATACTACTTTTTCCTCTCCATTTCTAAAAAATATATACAGATTAAAATAGTTGAAGAAACTTGCAGCCATGTTCTGCTTGATATATGAAGATCCTCAAAAGGATAAATTATGAGAGGGTCTACATAATATATGAAATTGTACAAGGCTGCACCAAGTTTTTTAAAGCATGTGTTAACAGGGAGGTACAGCTTGGCTAGGTCCTGTAAAAGCTACTACCATCTAACTATTAGACCAATAAAAATCTAAGTGTCAACCATAATTCCTTGTTGCCTCAGCAGCTCCCAGGTTCATTTACCATCAGATCTGGCCACAGGTTCCACTTACTCAGATTTTACTGAACAATCTATCTGGGTTTGGTACTGAAAAATGGTAGACAGGAGATCGTGAGGGGGAGGGGTTAGTTAATGCTGGTATTTTTCATTTCTACTTTTTTTTTTAGAGAAAAACCGTAACTATTCCTAGGAACTTTAAAGGGCATATACTTTAAAAGAAGAAAGCAAACAAGCAGCTGTGAACATTCTTTACATTGCTTGTAAAACTATTACCAATGTTCCAATGACCCAGAAAACAAAACTTTTACTAATATGGACATTTCTAACAGCAGCAAAACGAAGACTAGGATCTAGGTTTGTAAAAAGCAAGCTAGTACCACACCAGGCTCTGATAACCACAACACACAAGATTATGAGTTCCACATGTTATGCCGTTTCACATACATTTGGAATGCACCATATGGTAGAAAGAGCTTATTTGTGGAATTGGACTGCCCTTTTCTTCTCCTTCTCTCACACACAGACACATTTTTCTCCTCTTTTTCAACTGTTACTTGCGGAAAGACATTACAATCCTCACACTACTGCATTCTTCACAGCAAGAATCCTGTCTGCTTACAAATGTCAACTGGTCTGTTAGCACAAAGAGGAAAAATGCAATACGATCTGACTGGTTAAATAAATAAATGCCTTTTCCACAATTCTAAGTCATCCATTCCATGTGAAACTACAGAGACCATCCTTCCGCTTGATTTATGATACCCTGTTAGCCACAGAATTACTTAGCAAAATCAGTTTGGCTTGATGTAAAACTCTCTCTCTTCACCAGGAGAAAAAAAAAAAATGTAAGCCCCAGAAAAAGAAGACATTAATTTAGGAATAGTTGAGCTATCATTGACTTATCAAAATAGAGCTGGAGACATAAATCAATTCTACCGCATGGGCAAAGATAAATCAATACAGCTCAGAAAGACATTATTGATTCTGTAGCCATCACTCAAAGGCTCTTCATTTGATTCCTCAGCCATCTGTTTAATTGAAATGATAATTCTGATAACTTCTGGTAGGCCCTGTGCATGTTGACTTTGATACAATGTTATTCAATCAAATACAGATGGCATATGACCTCCTGTCAGTGAGAATCCTAAATGTGTTACCCACGCGGATTGGTTTGGATAGATACATTTTGTATTAAACAAGATGCCTGTCTAAACAACTTCTTGCATCACCTTCAGCAGGTGAGTCTTTTGTTCAAATCATCCTTTAGTTCCAGCTGATTTCCTCTCTTCAACTCACCAGTAGCTGAAGAGTAAACCAAACAGTTAAAAAGAGTATTTGACATTCATCCTTCAAACATCCTTCCTGTCTTAATTTCTGCGCAGGGATTGGATCATTTACTTGTATTTTCTCCTTGGGTTGAACCTATTAAGCATAAAGACAAAAGTGGAGAAGCTGTGAAATGTGTCTTTGGTACATACGTTTTAGTGTGTTTATGGATTTGTTACTCAAAATCTAACGGAATAAAAAATAGTATTCATCTGTAAGCTAAGATGGTAGTGCATGAGGATGTGTATGCTAATTCTGTAAACCTGCAGCTAGGAAAAATGCATACAAGATTATGCAGCAATTCTATAGTGAGAAACCGTAACCAAGATTAGATTGTTTCCTCATTTTAGAGAGGTTCCTTGTCAAGTATTAAAATAGAGACTCAGATTCTTTTCTATGACAATATACAATGGAAATATTTTCTGTTTTACTCAAAAAGTAAGACAGTGCTCCTGGTGCTCTATAGTATCCTCCTCCTTCATCATCAAGCTACTGTGGCAAAATACACTCTACTGTACTGCAGGAAGAAAACATGCAACATATTGTACACTCTTCTTCCAGTGCTATAATTAGACAGCAGAAGAAAAATGCACATCAGAATCTGAGGACATCAACTGAAAATTATTAAGCTGTCAAGTGCATTTGGCACAAGCTTTCCCAACCACAGTTAACTTCCTCCCTACCTAGAAGAGCTTAAAGACATAAAGCAATAGACACCATAATTAAGGCATAAAGGTCAAAATTTGCAATCCTGTTACTTTGCTTTTATCATACTGCAAGTACACAAGAAAAATTGGGGCTACGCTAGCCTGAAAACCATAGAAAATAAATATATAATAATTCTAAAGGAGTTCATAAAATAACAGTTATGTTACTTTCCCTGTTGGAACCTTACTGAATCCATGTATTAGGCCAACAACTAGGAAATACAGAATCACATAAAGCAATATTAAGTTCTAGATTAATGGAATATATAAAAACAGACTCTCTGTTAGTGTAAATGATGTTCTATTTCCAAATAATGAATCTGACCTAAGTAAAAACAAAGGTGTTGAATGTTCAGCTATAAACTACTCTGTAACCATACAACTGTACCACTAAATTGTACCCTGGCAGTACCTAATAGGATTGGAATGTGTGCTTTCCATATTATGGTGCAGCAGAACTAAGTGGAGAAAACTTTCCAAATATAGAAGTTTGCTTCAAGAAATAACTGCTGTGCATCAAGAAAGACAGAGTGGTGAGTTCTGGAAGCAGTTACTTTTCCTTCACCAAGACAACTCATCTCAGGAAGCACTTAGCACTGCCTTCAATGAGCAAATGCCTGCCTGAGCAGGCCATTATTTGCTTGTACGGCACATTCTGAAATTCTCCGATGTTTTAGATTCTCCATGAAGCATGCAAACAGCTGCTGTCTGACAAACAGTAAAACCCTTGGATCTGGACTGAGCAACCCAGAAAACTGTGAAGCATGTAGCTATATGGAGCTAGGGAAATTGTGGATACAGCAGGATCTCTCTTCAGATGTAAGAGAACCTTTTTGACCAAAAGCCAACTTCAGACTTTTATTTGGTTGCAGGCTTGTCATCCCTGCTCAGGAGGAAGTCATACTGAAATTACAGCTCTGCCCTCTCCAAAATCATTGCAATGCACAATGTATTTCTTTCAGGAAACATGGATGAAAGAATCCGTGTGCACCTTAGGACTTCCACTTCTGTCAGAGCAATAAATTGGCTACAAGATTATGAGATCTTTGCACACTTTCTCCCCTTCTATACCCATGAAAAAGCCAGAAGGAACCATACTTTCATTATAACATTCTTTAGAAGAGGACTTGAAAGGGGTTTTTTCTGCAAGAAAAGGGCTTTAGCATATTGGCAGGATTTTTAGCCTGCACTGGAGCCAGCTGTTAGATACTGTTGAACTAATCTTATTTTCTTATGACACTGTCCACTGTAGAGCACAATGTCAGCCTAAATGGGAAATTATACTTTCTGCAACGATCCTACATTTTAACAGCATTTCCTGGTAGTGTTAAATATAGTTAGAGAAGAATTTTGCTTAGAGAAGCGGGGAATGAAAAAACCTGCACACTTTTTCATACCCATTTTCAGTGTCTGTAGTTGAAGTAACAACTAACATTTGAGTGTATAACGCTGGCCCAGCACACTAGTAAATTTTGTAGCTGGAGGATAGGTGTTAACTTAGTACCATAGCGCAAACTATTTGCAATACAGTTACTTCCCATTAACATCAATTAATATGCTATTTACAACAAACAATACACTTTATAGTGCTAAACCAAGTCATGTAAGGAGGCATTTTTAAAAAAGAAAATATCCCTGAGATTTTTTTTATTTCAATCCTGATTTCTGTGTCTATAATGATGAAAGAACTTGAAAGAAGGTATTTTTCCATATATTATTTCTATTACTGGTATAGTTTGTCAGGGAATTAAGTGTCTGAAAGAGGAGAGGGGGTAGAGAATGCTATCTAATCAGTATTCTGAATAAATAGCATTGTGTTAAATAGCCTCCTCACTCTCTTTGGTATAGAAAATTGAATTTGAAAAGCAAATACAGAGGCAGATAGTAGCAAAATGCCTTCTGCCTAGAATGCAGTATGCAATCGCATCCAATTAAAGCCAATAAATACCATTTGATGATGCAAGCCTAGGAAAGAACAGTTTGTACAACAAACATTTTGATAAATAATTTTTCATATAAATTTAGCTTTTTCTTTAGCTATCGATAACCATTACAAAGCAGAGAATATTGACATGTGCATGAAACCATAACAAGTTAAAATCAAGTTTCAGATAAGAGTATCTCTGGCTCGTCTCCGTGTTTAGAATTAAACAGAAATGCTCCAGTTCTGCAATAGATTCTGTAACCAGCTCTACCACAGACCTGTCAAGGTTGACTAACCATCCAAAACATCATTCTCCTGTAATCTCACTGAGAAGCAGTGACAGTGCAAAGATGCCAGTCCTTGAAGGGGATTTACCTCCCAGCCAGGTTCTGCTGATTACAGGGCTTCTGTGCCATCCTTGCTTCACATACAAGAAAACAAAATCAGAGTAGAAACTTTAATCACACCGCCTGATTGGCAGAGGTTGAGGAGTGGAGTAGAAAGATTTCTGAAGTAAATGACACTTTAAGTTTAAAAAAAAAAAAAAAAAAAAAAAGAAAAAAAAAATCACACCCACAAAATAAAAAACCATCAGGATCATGTTTTCTTACTGCCAAAGTCCTGAGCTTTACTTCAGTTTCCTCATTTGAAGCAATGTAGAGGAGCTTTTCATTCTTCACAGGATAAAGTACATTACAATTCAAAATTAAGGTAATAGTGTATCATTTAAGATTATATACTTTGTACACAGAATCCAGACTCTCTGCCAATTCATCTGGGGAAAAGTGGGCATGTTTTCATTTGTTATTAATAGTAAGTTTACTCAAAAGGACTTTGCGACCCCTAAACAATGAGTAAATTAGTGCAAATACTAAGAATTTCAAAACAAAAACTTTTTTTTTATCTGATAATTCAACAGGAATGATTTCACAACAAACCTTGGAGGTTTTGTTTCAAAATGGTGTTTCATTTACAGATTAATCTAAATTAAAAATGAAGATCAAATAAAATAAAAAAGAAATATTAGATTTTAAATCAAGGGAATTATTCTAGTTTAATCAGGAGGATTGTAATTACACTATTTTACATGGTGAATAGAAACCATAAAGGATGAATCCACTCAGCAGCTAAATATGCTTTTGTAACTCTTCTATAAAGGATACATATGATATTTCTCATACGAACAAGAAAATAATTATTTTATCCCCACAAAAGGGGGTTGTTTTACTTTCACAATTCCTAAAAGAAATTCATAGAAAGAGGCAAACTTTGGTCTGAAATACAATGTCTTAAATTATATGGGCTAACCAAGCCCACCAAAAAATTTATCCTCAGGTCAAGATTAAAAACTACAATCAAATTAGTGCCTAAATTGTACGTCATCTCCACCTTTGGCTGGACAAATGATACCACATGGAAAACAAATTAAGGAAAAGATAAGCCCTTATCCAACTATGAATATAAGCATTTGAAATATACATTCATAAAAAGCAACAGTCCCTCTACCTCTGAGATGTCTCCCAGGAATGATGCAAAAGTGTATTATCACCATAAAAAATAGAATGCTCATGCGTTGAGAAGAAATTTTTATGATGATCTCAATCATCAAAAAACTATTCTTAAATATCTGTTTTTATAAACATTTTTAAGAAGCATTATCAAAATCCCTCCAAGAATGTTGTTTCAAAACAAAGTAATATTTTAACTGTGAAAAATATTTTTTAAAATTCATATGACCAGATGAACAAGTAAAAAGTATAACATCATGCTAGTCTTTATAGATTTTTCTGTCATTTTAACAAAAAAAAAAAAAAAAAGGAAAGAAAACAAAAGGCACTACAGAAGTGGTGGCTGTTAGAGGGGCCTACCAGTACACTGTTTAAGGAAAATGTGGTCAAAACTTGGCTTACGGAAGACATTCTGATGGGTTAGCTAAATGCAGCTTAGATAATCATTTTTTTCATGAGCAAATTCCTCCAGGAATTCCAAAATGAGTTCTCCTCCCCGTAGTCTGTACTTACTAACTACTTTTGCCTAAGCGTTTAGAAGAAACAAGAGGTGGCTGCGTTTCAACTGCAAAGCGATTGTGATGTTACCATGAGACCTGCCCCAGAGGCAGCCTGCTGTTTTACCTGCCCCTGCTGTTCTGCCTTCCCAGAAGCAAGCTGTAACCAATTCAAGGTTTTGTCAGTCTGGCCCTTTCTATGAAGAATAATATTCTCCAGCCCTATACATGGGTCCATCTCCTCTTCCCAGCTCTTCTGTTCCGCAGGCCTGGTGAAGGAATTGGTGAAGGATTTTTGGCACCCTTTTGGAAGGGTGCTATCAGAACAACAGAGGCCTGCAATTACTTCCATGGAGGAACTAAAGTGCAACATGCTCTCATCCTACATCTCTCCCAAAGAAACCTCTCACCCCCAACAATCATTTTGACTGAGACAGATAATATTCCTCCTTGATTATACATGCTGCTTTTACAGTAACAGAGGAAGCTGCGGTACTACACTGCTAACAGTAATCACATCAGAGAAGTGTACCTAGAAAGAGAATTGGAAATGATCTGCATATGATCTATTTCTGCTTGAAAACACAAATTCTGAGGTTCCACTTCTATCACACCGGTAAAGAATCGCTATGCAGATTTGTGCTGCGTTTCTCAGCAGAAGCTAAAGACATCTAAATCTAACCCTCCAGCTGCCTCAAGCGTCTATCATCTGGCAGGCCATAACATTCAAATAAATGCTTGGTAGTTTGATCTGTGCTTCACAGTGAACTTTCAGAGATGTAGTAACCAATGGATAACCCCAGGCATACACAAACTCTTGGATAGTTTACCATTCTACTTAAATTTAATATTCATTTATTCAAGTCTGAGGATTTAGGAAGGTTTCTTATTAAAAAGAGCAAACAATGAAAGTACAAATTGTACTGAGAAGTATAGGTAAGATGGGGGCATTTTAAGCCCTGTCTCCCATTTAAATATGACTGTTTCATGATTGAAGTCTGGAGTCTAGTTTGTTCTGGAGAATAGGTTCACCAGGTAATGCAAATGTCTACCAATACAAAAATTTATTACGAGTTTTCAGGAACACATTAATTTCACCGATGCTCATGGAATTATCAGTTCTACAAGAATGCTTGGATTTTATGCTGGTATACTTACAAGGGGGAAAAAAAAAATCTGATAATAACTGCAAAAACAATCATTCTTAATTTAAAAGTTTTACTTACTAATTCAGAAAATATGGATAATACTGTACACCTTATATGATCAGACACACCACATCGTACAGTGAAAGACAAACAGGAACGAACGAGGAATTGCTGTGGGCTTACTACTCAGCACTGGCACACAGAACCTGGCTCAGTTCCTGCCTATACCACAGACCTTTGACAAGTTACTGAATCTCTCAGTAGGAGAGTAATTGGGGAATTGGCTGGCTAGAAAACAACAATTCCATTGGCGGGGGAGGCAGGGAGAATAATGACAATTTAGCACTTCCTTTAGTCTATCAAGATAGAACTGAGATCATTGCAAAATTATATAAAGGCCAGAAAGACACACCCGTATGCCCCATAATAGCCTAGTGGTTATGGCACTCAGGCAGCATATGGAAGATGGAAGTTTAAGTAACGTCTGATTTGAGCCTTGAAACTTGAGCTTAGCTTATGCCACATCTCTAGTGAATATTTTAATAACAGGATTCTGGGTTATTCTGACTCTCCCTTTTCCAGCACCAGCATCCCATCTTGATATTGAGAAACAGTTTTGTTTCAGCAAAGCAGTATTACTCAACATGAAAACACTAAGATGAACTTTTTTTAATCAGCTCTCTTATTATGTGTTTGCCCAGTGTCTTTCCAAGGGCCCTCAGATGCTACGAGAGTAAAAACAGAAAACAGATGCCCAACTTCTTGGTAGCATTTAAAAATTAATTCTAAAGAACACTGAAAATGTGGACACAGTAGCTGTAATTAGGATAAGCCTATGTAGGATATTCAAACTGAGCAAGTCAAAATCCTTTGGATATTGCACAAATTATATACAATTTAATGAGGTCTATGCTGGACCACATTATCAGAGGATACAGAACATGATATGAGAAGACTGCTACATGATTTTTTAAGCCTCAGCATCTAAGACTTCTCGAAAACATAAGCCCTCCCATCAAGTTCTTTCACAGCTGTTTATTCAACAATAATAGTCTTTTTGGATTAAAAAACTGGTTTCAGGACTGGCTTTTAAATTTTTGGCTCCTTTCCCCATACTTTACAAGATTATTTCCCACAATAACATTTCATCTCTCAGAATTACAGCTCTCAATAAGGAATTCAAAATTAAACTCAGATTTTATTTTGTCTAATTCTTTGAAAAATACTGATTAAAGTCTTCTTAGTTCCCATACCGCTCAGAATACTTAGGATTATGCTGTCCTTATCCATAAATAAACAGAAGTTGACCAAGTCATGCTTCCTACAGCTATTTAGAAAGAAAGGTATGCCACCATCTTGTCATAAGATACGCCAGCCACAGATGGTAGGGACATTTGCTTTAAAAGCACAGTGCTTTTGAGGGAATACACAGGTTCCGAAGCACTGAGTTTTTCAGTTAGTAGCTGCCCAATATCAAGTACATTTATTGTAAGCAGTGAATAAGCAGCATAAAATAATACTAATCAAATATATCTTATGCCACAATATGCCTTCACGGCAAAGCCTAGCAAAGGACATAAATAGAAACTCTTGTCCTGTTTCATAAAAATGTGATATCTGACAATACCTCTTCAGAAAGAAATGTCCTGGAAGCAGGAAACTGCGCAACAAGCTGTTGTGGGGTTTCTTTTTGGTTTGGTTTGGGATTTTGGGGTTTGATTTTTTTTTTAGAAAACTTGTAAGGTATGCTGGAAAGCCCACCTTATAGGGAAGTTTTCTCCATTTTTCTTTTCTTTGAAAAAAATAGAAAATTGGATCATCTTTTTGAAGAAGCCTCACAATTTCATAAATAAAGAATCTATGCTCTCAGAAATCCAAACAATTTCTCAAAAAACAAAGGCTGAGTGTGTATATGTGACACTGCTTATCTGTTCTAATGTTTTCTTTATTTCCATAATTACACACCATTTTTCAAATAAAACAACATAGCCTGTGCCTTTATATATCCTTAGATAAAAGCATAGTGTCTACTGCTGGGTACTATGCTACTTATTCCAGACAAACAGAATTCATTAGAGTTGTTTAAACAAAAAGAACACAGAGATCTGTTTTTACCTACAGCTTAAACAAAACAAAAAGGGTGAAAATTTGCAGGCTTTTGTCAGCCACCTAATTTTGAAGCTAAGTTAACTCTGAATTTTAAATGAAGGTGGCTCTGCTGCTAGTTGAAAATAATTTCACTCTGTGACTGCTGATTAAATTATTAAAATAAATACCTTCGAGAAAAGAGATCTTATAATATAAAATGTTTAACTTAATAAAAATATTCTGGACTATTATGGTAATGTAATTGATACAAAAATACAGGATTTGGAGAAAAATTACACGATATGGTATCTTCATTTCTATAAAATTGATATTATTTTATATTATCTTTTAATTTTGCCATGTCATAATGTTTGACAATGTAATATACAACTTAACATTTTCACAGCAGGTGAAATTAGTGGAATTTTCCATTTCTTGATTTGAGGCGAGGCCTGATACCTGTGTACTAGAAGGCTCATAGGGAGCAGGCAACAGCACAGAATTGCACTGCCAAGAACATCCTAGGGATAATTTAGACAGAACATACAGGCTGTACAAGTCAGGGACGTCTGGCAGGGCTGCCCGTAATTTTTTTGTCATTATGTTCTGCAACCAGACCCACAGCATGCACCTTTTGCCTGCAGCCCTGTTTATTAAACAAAGTTTCTGAAGTGATACTTAGAGCAGATGGTAACTATGATTCTCTAAATTTCCCATTCCAGCAACACTCTCAACCGCAGAGTTAAAGAGCCTTAATACCAGCCCAAGCCGTTTCACTTCAGCATCCTTGGGTCTGTGCAAGGCCTGGTCTTTCTACCCCTCTCTCCCTCCCCTTATTTGCTTCTAATGTTTCAAAACTTCCCAACAGGCCAGGGTGGATATTGCTACTCCTGCATTCCTCACCAGAAGAGCTAACGGTCCCCTTTCCCCATGCAGCTCCTGAAAGGATTCATCTTAAGACTCAGTCCCACCTTTCGTTTTATCCGTATGACCCTGAGAAAGACCAGAGCCTTCAAGGGCATCTGCCCACCTCTATGAAAGGACAGGATAGAAGGAAAAATGTCATGTTTAATATAACATTCAAACTTACTTTTCATAACTGCCGCTATGTTATTCTTGTTTCAACACATTTGCAGTTGATATATGTGAAATATTTAAATCAAGACATTTATGGAAACAAATACCAAAACAAGCTCTTTCCAAAACACAGAAATCAGTGTGAGAGGAATTTCTGCAAATAAACTTACCATGTGGCCTCCTCATATTACAACATCTGGAAAAAAACTCTTTTCCAAGCTCTTCTGAATTTCCTGATCTTTATTAAATATCCCCCTCGCTTCCCCGCCCTCCCCCCCAGTCCTTAAAAATTCTGTTTGCTAAATTTCCCTTTTCTTTGGTCTGACAAACATTAGTCAAGGTGGATTACAGATTACTTCTTTCCCTTCTTTTTTAAGAGACTTTCCTGCTGGCACTTGACTGATGTAATAATATTGTTGGTCTTAAAGCTTTAAGTTTCAGAAAATACCGTAGAAAAGAAACATCAACTTTCAGAAAGTTGTATTTAATAAAAAAAAAAAAGGAAAGAAGGAACCCATTTGAAGGGCTAAATTGAATGCTTAGATACACCCATCTCCTGAGAAGCTACAAAGCTGGTGTCAATCAAACAAGAGTAGGCAGAATGGGGGAGGGGGGAGGGAATCAACCTAGAATGTTAATGAAAACATATCTACTGCAATGAGGAAAATATGGTAACCACCATTAGTGCTTAACTACGGATTGAACAAGTTTTCTCATGCTCACACTCTACTGAGGATTTAGGTGATAATGGGCATATCTGTTAAGTGAAGTCACTGCTGTAATGTGCCACGCTAAAGTGTGCAATGCCTTTCACTTTGATTTGCAGTTATTATCATTTAGTAGTAAATGGACCTTGGTAACCAGGTGGTTAATCTTTCCCTTTCATTACGATCTGTGTGATGTGACAAGAAGGATTGTTATCATCACTTAAAGACAACAAGTATTATGTGAATGACAGTTGTTTGAAGGGCCTTGAGAAACTTCTTTAACCTAAAAAAACCCCCAAAGGTTCCTAAATGCTGCTACACCTATATATACATCACTCAAGATAGTAAAATATACTGTATTATGCTTATAAGGAGCCTTAGATGAGTTATAATTAACAGAAAAAAAATTAAGTTGATTATACTTTGCTTCAGTTTATATGTTATCAAGGATGATTTTGTGTGTCAGTCCAAGAACTTTAGCCAGCTGTTAGACACAGTGAAATCTGAAACTTTAGTTCTCAGAGTTTATAGTTTTAAACTCTGTTAAAAATACACATACAGTGATTAGGAATTCTCTTACATTTAGAATGTTTCAAACCATTCATCGTCATGTGACAGTAATTTCAATCAGGATCAATTTTGAGTTCACTTATGCTGTTTTACCCTGGAACAGTATTATTGTCAATGGTCTTCAAGTTTGGATATCGGTCACTTATATAATCACAAACTGCAATGACTTGCAAAAGTATCCTCGTTTTCTGTATTGTTGATCTTCCTCATTATCACTGTTAGCCCTCAAAGGTACTGATCTGATATTGGTACAGAAAAACCAAACAGAAAGAAAAGGCAAATCTTTCTACTAGTATAAGGGCAAACCCAAGGCAGTATACTCCCACTTTATGGCTAAGCGTTGTTTTCCATTTTGCTGGTGAATATGAAAGATGCTTAAAAGTAACTCAGTGTTCTTAACTCTACAGAATCAGACAATTTCCTCTCAGAAGAAAAATAAAAGAATAACCTGTGGAAGTCTAAAGCATTATTGTTAAGTTTAGCAATTTTTGGAACATGAGAAATTCCAGAGAACAGGGAAGAAAACAGAAGGAGAGGAAGAAAACAACCAAAAATGTTTTGGAATGTAAACGAGTGGAGAATGAACAAATAACAATTTTTTTATGCAGGTTGACATTATCTCTCAGCAAAATCATGGAGAAGCTGATAATAGATGCAAGTGAAAAATAATTAAAGATTAATAATGTCAGCCAACATAGCTTTATAGCTCCATTCCTTGGTCAAACCTGTCTTTTCTTGATGAGAACACAATATGGACAAGAAAATTAACTATATGTTGAGAAACTATAGCTACTGTGAAGTGCTTCACAACTTTCAGATAAAATTAGTGGGATATGTCATTGTAATTTCTACTAAACTTACAAAAAACTAATTAACTTATTCTTGGGAGCAGGTTTGGGGTGGGTGAACCTAACAAAAAAAACCCCAAACCAAACCAAAAAAACCCAACCCAACTCATGAGTAATACGTCATCCAGTACAAGCATTTATTTATTTATTTATTTAAATTTTAGTCCTCCTTAACCTAGCTGAGCAACTCTCCCACCGTCACAGACTTCAGTCTTGACTGAATTCTTTCCTTTCCCTGTCAAAGGCTATCAACTTTGTCTTGGTACTGGGAGGACTTTCAGAAGTGGCTTTGAGAGTGCAGATGCAGTCCATTCTCTTTTTTTAGATTAGGAACATCTCTTCCCATTTTACCACACTGAGATTGGTATGACTGATGAAATGAAGTCTTCTGAAATGTCAGTAATTTTTTTTTTATTCTGTTTAAAAGGCATCATGTCAAATATATGTGTAACACAGCATTCTGATGTCTCCCATACAGTTTCATAATTAGTCTACTCTACCAGAATTAGCAAAATATATTGCAGATTTCAAGATGCTTAAGAATCTGCTATTGTCAGAAGTTAGGCTAACCTCTGACTATCTCCTTTTTGCTGGCCAATAGTGCTTATAAATTAAAATTGAAGCTGTATTTAACTGTTCTGTACAGCTCTGATGAGACTTCTGACTGCTCGGTTCTTCCATTCAGAGTTTTATTTTCTAAATTTGCTTTACTCTTTTTAGCACATCATTCAGAGATTATTCAAGGAAGTTTGGTAGAAGGCAGCAGCTTTCTTCAGGGTCTAAATTCAAGATAGCTACTGCTTAGAATGAACTTCTGTATGACACATTTACAATTTGTACATCCTAGACCCACTACAAAGTACAGGTCCACAAGTCCTGTGCATTTGCTATTCTATTTCAAGAAATATTATGTCCATTCCAGTATTCATTTAATAAACATGATTAAAAAATAAGAAGGCGTTATCTCACAGTGAGAAATTTGACAAATTCCATGCATCTCATTAATCAGGAGATAGTTAAGAGCATGTAATAACGGGGAAAAAAGTCCAATACCAGATGGTTCTTTAATCACAAAAACTAGAAAAAATGAAAGCTGAGAGCTGAAGTGAGACAGGTTTCCCTAGAAATAAAATATTTCTTTTCTTTTTAAATTAGCAGTTGGGAAAACTAGGCATTGGAACCATTTTCCTAGTGATGATGGGGAATCTTTACCATTTCAAGTCCATACAAAGGAGAAGGAGAAGCTTGGCAAACTGCATGACTTTATGCTATGCTACTCTCTACCAGGTTCAACTTCAAGAACAAGATTTACAGATGGCTGTAAAATACTGAGAGACATACAGTTTGATAGCCAGACTAAGGTTGCAGGTAGGTACTGTTACAAGCTCCTTAACCAAAGTTCTGTCTATGTGGGGAAGAAAAAACACCAAATAAAACTTTTTTTTTTTTCTTCTTTTCTAAATGGCTACAAATTGATTTGGGGCCTGGATCAGGATTCTTATTGCTCTAATGCTATTGGATATGTGCAGAATTGATTTAAAATGTTCCAAATGAACACTAGGATGGTAGGGGAAAAGAGGGCAGGAGAAAAGAAACTGATTTTGCAGGCAAGATCCCGTTGATTTTGGGGTGATGAAACAATCCTCTGGA
Organism: Fulmarus glacialis; assembly: GCF_000690835.1. Classification (NCBI taxonomy): domain Eukaryota; kingdom Metazoa; phylum Chordata; class Aves; order Procellariiformes; family Procellariidae; genus Fulmarus; species Fulmarus glacialis. Next base: position 25,975 of record NW_009206971.1, on the reverse strand, counting down.
TGACAGATATGTGCACATGTATCATCATTCTCCTACAATAGGTCAGGCTCTTCAGTTGCTCCTGTAATTTTCACACTTGTTCCTGCTTCACATAAAATTACTTTGGAATATAAAAAAATCCAGATGAAAATGATGCTCCTGGTTTTTTACATCAGCGGTAGGAGTGACCCTTTCATAAAACTTTTTTTTTGTAATCAGAATTTGATTATTCTTTCTCATATAATAAAAACAGCTATAGTAGCATTCTCCTAGTGCCACTATGCCAGTCATAATGTTCTGTCAAGATTTCCACTGTAAAAGCAATCGCTAGGGGTTAATATCTCAGCTCTTTTTCAGTCACATGGTGTTACAGTTGAAATAAAACTTGTCAGCCTGCATGCATGTTCCATATTAAAAAAAAAAAAAAAGGGAGGGAGGAAGGTGTGGGGGGTGTAGAATTAACTGGGCAAAATATTTTCTTACTGTAAGATCCTGAAAAGCATTTTCAGGTAGTTGCAATTATCTGAGTCATGACAAAAGTCTAATGTTTAGCAGTTCTCCAAGTTCAGCACAGATGCGTCTTCTGCACTTAATAAACTAGCAAACATTAAACAGCAACAGGTCTGAAACAAAACTCTGGGTTCTAACATTCCTGACGTGCAGATGACTGTGGCTCTGTGGCTCAAATCTTGTAGCCAAAACCTGCCAGACCACCACAACTTTAACAGGTCAAATCTGGAAGTAAGAATCCAAATGTTTGAAAACGTGGGAAAAACACAGATCTAAGCTCATTGCTAGGATAAATGTTTGTCTTTATATAGATATGCAGCAGAACACCCTTATCATTAAATCTGTTATTCTATCACACAACAAATCTACCCTAATTCAAAATTCCTTTGATACTAGGAATTGTTCTATATGGAAACAATTAAGCTACTAGCTGGAGCAATTTAAGGCAGTCCTGAGACTAATCTCAGCAGCATCAAGGGCTACAAGACTGTTCTTGCTCAAAAGTACATTAAGTCTATCTGACATATTTGAAAAATCAGCCCACAGCCTACTTTTAAAACAGCCTTTTATATGCACAAAGAATCTCAAGGAAAGTAAAGAGTTAATTATTTGTGCCCAAGTCACTATACTGATAACTGCGTTTTATTAGTAGTAATAGAGTATGATCATTTGAGGCCTGTGTAAATAGTTTTTTAACTGAAAGAAGGAATGTTAGACGGGACACACAGCTGCCCTATAGGCTTCTGAATCTTTGGTTTCCCGATACAGCTTCTGGAAGTCGATAGAAACAGCATGGAATGAACCAGTAAAAAGACCGTTGTAAAGAGCACCATATTTCCGCCCCCCTTCCCCCCGCTCCCCGAATACTAAGTGGCTAAATTAGGAGAGCTCTCACTGACAAAAGGAAGGTATTTTACCTATAAAAGAGTCAAAGTTTCTCATATTTTACCCAGACAAAAGAGAGTTCAGCATGAGTCAAAATACAGTTTGGAATTAGTTAAGCTTTTTACTGACTTTAAAAATTGCCTAAATAATTAGATACCAACTACTGAGTAAATAATTAGATACCATCTACTGTGTAAATAATGGATTAAAAGGACTGCTTGTCTCCATATTTTATGAAAGCAATTATGATAGATCCACCTCTGTCCGTAATACTCAAATATTTATCATGCCAGACCAAATTTTCAAAAGCACAGTTCCCTTCAGAACGTCGCCGATGCTTAAAAGTAAGCTCGCTCTTTAGGAGAAGGTAGCAATAAGCAGCTCCAGCTGAGAACAGCAGTGCAGTTAATTCTCACAGTGCTGTGTAAAACCAGCCTCTCCACATTTGTGCTTTAACGGTCGGATAAACTCTTTGGCCTGCAAATGTCTTGGCATCTCAAGATACAAGTGGACTTTACTCCAAAAATAACATCCTTCTCTGAGCATTTGGACACTAATGTCAGTGAAGTCAGGTTACCATCTCCTAAATAAATATATTGGCAATCCAAAGCTACCAAAAGAAAGAAAAGAAGAAAAACATTTTAATCTTGAAGAGGGTGCTAGGCTCTAATTGCCACCCAGCTATTAAGTGATCTTGGTGCCAGATCTTATGGTGTCCATATGTTTTCCCACTGTCAACACAGTACAGTAACGCTAAACTTCTTTATAAACAGTGTTTTGAGAACTACTAATGAAAAAGGCAATATAAAGCCAAAATGTTTATTATTATTATTTGAAAGTAAACACAGTCCCTTAAGATGTATTTGTTCTCTGTTCAGGAATTTTAAATTCTTGCTATCTACTGCCAAATCTATGGCACCTGTTTTTTGGTTTGTTTATTACGGAGGAGTAGGTATAAGAGGATTTAAAATGAGACCTTTTCCACAATAAGTGACAGACACAGTATAGTGCCTGATTTATACATACCTAAACTTCTGACTCTTCTAGATGCAGGAGACATAGGAGAATTGGCACAAGAAGGATCTACTTTTTTTAAAAAAAAAAAGAAGCTGTTGGTCAGAAATCAGACTTCTTTGCTTTGGTTGCTGGAAGTCTAGTTCACAGCACTCTTTCAACTGAAATCCTATTGTAGCAGAACACGCTCCCCCGAAACATCAACACTCCACTGGTGCTGACATGTCTTCGCAACAGGCACCCGAAGAGGCAGCCAGCAATATACTTGTATGAGTTAAGAAGTGAGTGGGTTTTAGAGGGAGAATTAACCCTCCTGGACCAATTATCAGCACCATCTTACACAAGAACTCCATTATACAACCATCAGTCTCTCTTAGAGAGCTGCCAAAACCAACCACTGAATCTAGGTGCCTAAACCAAAGTGGGAGGGGCCTGGTTTTCAAATGTGTTCAAAGCATCCAAAACAAAGCTTGTTTATTTGACAGCACTTCTTTATACATCTTGACCATGGGTGAAGGTTTTGGCAAGAAAAAAAACCTGTTTCAAATACATGTAACCAGCCAGCTTCCTTACCTTCACTGATATACCACATTCTGTAGTTTAACAGAATTTGGTTTGGGAGCCTAGTTCCAACCACCTTTGCATTAGAGTAAATTAGAAACAATTATAATGAAGTCAGAAGTGCTATATAGATTTAAAATTACTGTAAGATGAAAATCCAGACATTTTGTCCATTTCTATAAGATCAAAGAGGGAGGCGGACACAATTCTAGCATGAAAATATAGAGAAAGTGAGGAAGGAAATAAGGAAGCATCAAAGAAACTGATGATTCCTGACTTCAGGAAATAAGATATAAGAACTGAACAAAATTTAAAAGGTGGGGTGAAGAAAAACAACATCTCTGTCCTATAATACTATATGAAATGACCAGAGAAGTTGGTATAGATGGATTGTTTATACAGCAAATCTATTGTTCAATGCCAATTGTTCAGTGTAATTTGATCCCCAAACAGAACATGATTCTATAATAGCAACATATGCATTTCAATCAACTCATTCACTTCTCTTCCTGAACTATTGTTCATAGGAAAGTGAAGATGCTGATATCCCCCCAGCACATCTCCTCTGTTTCATGAAATGAAAAAAGTGACAGAATTCTTCATAGATGATCCTCAGAATGCTTATGTCTTATAGGTGATGCTCATGTCTGCAAAACCCCTTAATTCTTTAAATTACGATTACTTAAAATATATCAAAAAGCATAGCCACTAATTCTAGATCTTCTTAAATCACACAAGCATATAGAGCTCTGAAGGTGAAAATTTTAATTTAAAAATCTCAGCAGAAAAATAACCTTAATTCCAAATGAGATTCCAAAAGATATTTCATTCATTTTCACAAGTATTTTCTTGCTAAGGGAAGAGACTATGTTCCTGGAGAATTTTCATTTAAATGCCTCCCTCCTTAGCTTTCTTTTTCTGCAGAGTACTTTCTCCTCACAGTTCAATAGTTACTAAAAGGAATGAAAAATCGGGGCGTTTAAAAAAACAGCAATTAATGCTGCCCTCACAAAGCAAGGCCACATATATCATAACAAGTGACAGAACTACAAAGTGACATAAAGGGCATAGATATACTGCCTGGAGACAATAAAATTACTATTCCATTTTGAGTCAAATCTTAAGGTTTCCATTATGCATTGGAACTTTTGTCAAAACAGGAATGTGTGTGGCCTTGTGAATATGGAAGGCTGCAAGTCTGCTCTGCCCAATTCTTGGCAAAATCTCTACACATATGACTTACAGTGATATTACTCTGGCTGTCCCACATCCCAGGACAGTACCCTAACTAACCAGTTGTAAAGTATGAGTCAGTCTCTCCTTTTTACAAAACACATTTCAAAGGGAACTAAGCTGAAATGGAAACATGTCCACAAGATTTCATCTGCTGTAAATACCTAGACCAGATCTTAGTACTTCACACAGAAGACAAAGAAACATCTATTTTTTTTTTACATACAAAAAAACCATATTAAAATGGCACCAGGTTCAAAATGTTCCAGAGGTTTATGTATTCACTTGAGATTGGTAAAACATTAACAGTTTGAAAGGGAAGAACACACAAGGTGTGATGTCCTCAGGGATCAGTGATTATACCACATAACATGAAACATAACATCTTGCTTATGCACAAAGGCTGCAGCGAATTAAGCAGCAGTTTATTTTTTACTTATTTTAAAGTGAAGCTCTCAGCTGTGCCTCAGGCAAGCCTTACATGTATGTTTTGGTCTTGGAAGGAGGAGAGAGGACAAGAAAAGGAATAAGCAAGCATAGAGATGAGAGTCAGGCAACAAAATATTTCTATCTGCATTTTTGTACTCATGCCATTTTTCAAGGGTTAATCTTAGCAGCTAGCAGGCTAACTGCCTTATTTGTATGGTCTAAATAACTCTCTAGCTACATCATTAATTGTAGTCAATTGATTGTGACAGCAAAAGTGTTGGACCAGAAACTGCATCTGTAAAATGGGTAATCATATAGACAATTTTAGGGGAAACTGTTAAATAAATGCCCTTATAATTGCTGCAGGCAACTATTTTTAATTCTTTGTAACATTATCTCTATGTAAATCCCTTATCTCTATAAAGACAGTGACTACCACTGTTGCATCTTCAACTTTCCCCAAAAGACGCCCCAAACCTTTCAAAATCAGGTCACAATTAAATGTGATTCTGGCTAAGACCAAGCGATCCGTGTCAGGGTATATAAAAGTGAGGAGCCTCCATATCAACTTCCATACTCCACACAATGGGCTTTCTTAGTGGGTGATTCGTGTGCTGCTAGGACTGCACAGTCCCCAGAATAACTTGGGCTGGAGAGATGGCTGCAACCTCACCTTCCTGCCACGCTGACCTGTAAAGCAGGCCCAGCACACCAAGATAATTTTCCTGCATCATTCTCCTGCACAAAATGCATAAAAGACATGTCATCTCCTTAAGAATGAGCTTCCATAAGTGTTTTGCACAGGCACACACTCTCTCCACACACACAATTATGGCTGAAGGAATAATACCTAGTCTCCTACTACTTCTTCTCACCATCTCTAACAAAAGATCTAAGCTGCCATTTTCTAGGCAAAGCTATAGCACTTATGACCACAGGCACACCCTGTCACAACAATGAAACTGGCTATTTCACAGTCCCACTTCCAGTACAGAAGAGAGGTGATGCATTTGACAGGTGGTATTTTGCACCTCAGTGTCAGCCTTCATCATTCCTCTGATGACTGCAGACAGAACTACAGCTCTCCCTGCCAGTTGCTTGTGTATATGTCCCATCTCTTAGGAATACTTTTGATTCCATTAAACTTCAAGGAATTTAGCAAGTCTTTGCACTCTTCCCACTGCTTTTCCACCCCTTCAGCAGAACAGAAAAAACACTCTCCACTCCCCAAGTTATAAATGGATTTATAAGAAAGAAAACTGTTGACCTTCATCTGGTAAAAGTGCTCAGTTAGTAGTTCTTTCCTAAGCTCTCTCATTGAGAGTCTGCCCAACATACAACCATTCTTCAGAAAAAAAATGGTGTGTTTTCATTTAAAATGTTACCTTATGGTTTTTGGCAGCTTCCTTAGCTTCTGAGTTGCAAACACGTCACTTCTTTCACAGCAGAAGCTTCTCAGAGTTGGTTTTTGACAACTTCTTTGTGAGAAATCAACAGCACACCATCTTGCTGTAAATCTGGGACTAGAGCTTTGAGTCCATCTAAAATTACAAATAAAACAGAATTAGAGGATACAGCAATAACAAAATCCACAGACATGATTACCACATGTTTCCAGTTTGTAGGACAGACAGAGGAGGATATAGAACACAGCATGAATACAGAGTACAGCTATGGCTGTGTCTATCCCATAGCTGTGTTCTCTTCCCATGCTAAAGCCTTACTTATATCCACAGAAATGAAAGGTCGAGTCTGTGTTCCATATGGCTAAAATCTCCACGTCTAAGGATTTAGACTAGTTATGGCACAATCTACTACTGCGTTTCAACTGAGGAGAAACAATACTATTGTTGTAGCAGAAACACCACCTCCGTCCTGTAACCTGAAAATATGCATTCCAAAGCTTGTATGACAGTTGAAGAGATGGGGAGGAGAATAGATGGAACAGTGTAAATAAAAATATGCTGCTGCTGGCTTCTGTATGAAAGGCTGGAATACCAGCCACAGTACTTCATGAATGTTTCTCCTACTGAAAAGACTCTTCTTGTTGGTAGTGGTTTTGGGTTGGTTTTTTTTTTTCCTTTGTTTGGTTTGGGTTTTTTAGAAAAGCAGTTTTCTCATGGTTGTTTCATATTCTGTTTTCTGGGTAATAATCTAATAAAAACATGCTGAATACCTGGTTAAAACAGTGCACTCAGCCATCTGCAAACACAGATAATTGCTGAAAAAGTCCTGGTGCACGTTCAAATATTATTAATGGCACCAACATACATCAGAGTTCCCATTTCTCCAATGATTAGAGGTAGATCTGAACTGTGGATGTGGAGGTTTTTGTTCTCTGAATAGAAACACAGTTTTTTTCCTAACCAACGTAGAATGAAATGAAAACTAAAGAGATGAAGTGTTGAAATCTATAGAGCAGTAATTCTAGCTTTAGTCACTGACTTGTGAATAGGAATCACAGCAGTTATTGGGAATAAAGCCATATTTTTTGATTCAAATGTCTTCCAATTATGTTGTAGCTATGTCATCCCCTGTAGAAAGGGACATGTGAGCACATGGGAAAGAAGAGTCACAGTTCTTAAGACAGCTGCCTTATAAATCAGAATGGCTTTTGAAGTGCTGTATGAAAGCATGTAAAAATTACATTTGTGTGAAAACAAGAACACATTCTTATTAGAGGGGAAACACAAGCATAGAAAGAAAAAAACAAAATTTGAAAAAAAAATATCACTAAAACTTTTTGCATTGGTCTAAGGCTTTAATTAAGAAACCGGAGTAGATTTTATTAACTTTTTTGCCATAATTTTTTGCTTCTTGTACCTGTTCCCTTTCTAAGCTCTAAATGGAAATGAAGGACCTAAAATAGAAGAATATTCCCACCCCATTTAAGAGCATTCCCATCCACTTTTGAAAAATGAAGTGATTTGTAAAGCTAACAGAAACAGTGGCTAATGCTAAACACCTAAGAGCTTGGTGCCTAAGGGAACTGTCCATCTCTAATTGTTACCACAACACATTCCTCCATGGGTAAGGGCATGAGAAACAGCAGCAACTCACTTTCAGTGAAGCAGTATAGGACCAGAGCATAGCTATATTCATGATACATTTAAGAAAAAAAAAAGAGATTGCTTGGAAATAAATCTTATGGCTTGCATTTGAAACAGGTAGAATCTCTAGAGCAGACATTAGGTGATGTTTTTAAAAGTAGCTAAAAATCAGGTTTCAAAGACACTACAGATAGGCCTTAATGCCTAATGATACCAATAGATGTCTTGAACGAGTTCAAAAATACTTAAGTTAGATACCTATGGTCAGGAGTGTGAAACATAGAACTTCTGAAAAGCCTGTTTGTATTTTTTTTCAGTTGACTAGAAATTTTGACAATCCGGCCCCGAATTACTAAGAAACTCCAGGTCCATTTAGAAACAAATGGAGCATGATTCCTAGGAAGCTAAGTAGGCTTCTCATTCATTTTTTAAACCAAGACTTGAACTATAAAGTTATTCATACTCTTCCAAACTTGTACACATTTATGCATTTCTTCATGGACATGCTTCTACAGTACGAGCATTTTGAAGTATGAGCAGTCTTTCATATGTAAACATTTAAAATCTCATACAGTATTAAATAACTTAAAACCTGCATTTAAACAATAAACCTGCATTTAAACAATATAATAAGTGCAGTATTTATTTTTCAACTGATTTTTTTTAAAAAAACCCATCGTTAAGTAAGTGCTATTTAGCCCCTTTTACTAGAACAATTCACTGCACTGGTATAGACTAATTTTGGATCTATAGCTGCGTAACAGCATATTTTGCTAACTAACTTGTAATACTAATGAAGTGCAATAAACTGTTTCTTTCTGATACTGACAATCCCAACCATTATTTAGTTGAATTCTTAGTACGCCTTTCCATTCACCTTCCATAGCTTAGTTTTTTAAAAGTGGATGATAAACAGAAAAATATAACTTGTATTTCACATTGCTCAAAATGGGGGAGGGAGGGAAGGAGAGGCGGGCAATAGCACATAAATTGTTCTACCTCTGGATAATTACTTGAAAACACAGAAGTCCTGAATGTGTAAGTCTTCCTCCTGATACTCAACAATTTGGTTTACAGGAGGACAGCAAATAGGCAACATACCTCCCTCAGTAAATTCACCATATCGCCGGGACTCTCAGCTTGCTGATCTCTGGGAAGGGTCATTCTTGGCTACGTTGCTACCATGAGGCTACACATCATAGTGTTGAGCTTTTTAATACAATTTCTGGCAACAGGGCTCCGGGAGATCAATAGTGCTGTTTCCTAGGCTCTAAAACTGCTTTTAGTGAAATACTGTATCATCAACGTCCAATAAAACAAAAAGCTGATGTGTCATCTCTTCCACGTAAGACTTGTCACTATGTTTTCCTTTCACCATGTTGAGAAAAAACTTTATGAATGGAAAACATGAACTGTAAGAAATCCAACCTGTCAATCTCAAAGCAGATGACAAACAGGAAGGAGACTAATTCTGTATTAAACTTACACTCCTTACATCAAAAACTTAAACACTGACAGGCAGGGCTGTAATGCAAATGATACATCCCACTGCCCATCATATTAGTCCCACCATCAATGCAAGTCAATTCTTACTGAGTGGAGATCATGGTGCATATTGTCAAGTGTATACAAGTACCAGAAATAAAACAAAAATCCTGAATAATACAAAAAAGGCATAAGCTGCATTGGCTTAGAATTCAGTCTCATTTCTGCATTTGCACCATAGCATAGAAGTAGAAAGATAATAATTTTTAAATACTAATTTTAGGAAGCTCAAAACATCACAAGATATATTTCTTTTGTAAAAAAATGAAACTGTTCTTTCTATGTAGTCATACATTCCAAAACAATTTTAGCAGAATTGAATTGAGAGAATGTAAAACTTGTATGACATGAAAATACTTTTGGAGCATAAAGCTCCCTGCAGAATTTAACCTAACCAGCTAACCAGCCAGGCCAAGAGTCTGACAAACAGGTTTGCTTTTGAAAAGCAACGATGAGAAATGTGGAAAAATGTCAATTTCTCCCATCCTTGTTCTGCCTGCAGTGTTCTTCTGCAGAAAGGTGGGAGTGACCAGCAAGTATGATGACACTTTACATGACAGCACTTAAATCTAGTGAAGTCCATCATTCAGAACCCCTGTACAGCCTACTTTCTTTTTACGAGGATTTATCCAATAGTAGATGACTAGTTTTTAGCAACAACGTGGTAAGAACATACTCACTTTTTCTAATGAGGTTGCACTTTGTTAATACAGGACAGCTGCCATAGGCAACTTAAAAAAGCTTTAAAGTTGACACTTGCCTGTGCAATCTTTCAGTGTGGCTTATTTTTATTATCTGAAAATCACTTTGGGAGAGGTTCATATGTAACCAAAAAAATCCCAAGATCAAAAGGAGCATCCCTGCAGAAACATGAATGGGTATATTTGAATCACTTCAAGTTCACAGGGTAGATGAGGTCCATCTTTCCTTTATTGTTTTCAATAAGGCCACAGTTTTGCTTGGATAAATTACATACAGAGGGAGGGAAAACAGAGTATCACCCTGAAACACAATAAAAGTAACTCCAATGTCCTGACCATAGCCCATAGCTGCTAGAGGACCTCACTCACTTACAGAAGCTGAGACACATACATTATCTTGGACAAGCCTGCACCAGTTCGCTTTGTTTCTACTGAAAATGATTCTTCATTCCTGGAGCACGTTCCTGCCTTTCCATTCCCTAGAGAAAGTTCTTCTGCAGAGACTGCAAAAATAAGGAATGTTTCCCCAAGTTTTTTGGAAAAGGGGAAGTTTCTTCCTCCCTGCTTATATAAGTTAAACACTTTCCCTTAATCTTTAACAAAAACTAGGGATTGAATATTTCCACAGTGTTAAACCCTGGCTTAATTCCACTCCCACTGGAGAATTTTATTTCATTGTATTTACACAAGGCTCAGTATAAATAAATACCTTTAAAATCCAACCCCCTGATTAGTATAGACATGAAAAGAAATGTGGAAAATGGAAGTAATCTATGGAAGCAATACATGTGAATCAATAATGCCAACCAATATTTATGGATCTCATTATCTCAACATGTGCTTTTTAGGATCATGTTAAATTACTATTAAAAATAGCCATAGGTACATTTAAAATTAATATTTTAGAGTTCAAATGGTCTGCATTTGCCAGTGCAGATATGCATTTGTTATATAGCTCTATTAACTAAAGGAACAAAAGGTATTGCAGAATATAATAGTGTTCTGCGGAAGAAGAGATTTCTACAGAAAATGATTCAATTATTCTAAATCAATTATAACAGGAACAGCTACATAGCTCTATATCAGTCTCCTTACGTGTTTCTAATTCTTTTGTCTATTGCCTGTGGATAGTTTAATAGGAATTAACATAGAAAAATATATCCCACTGGGAACAAGATTCAAATAGTTTAGACCATTTTTCTTACTCTAAATTCTCTTTGTGAGAGATGTGCGAGGGACAAGTCAAACCCATCACTTTGTGCAAATGACAGCAGTCAGTAATAAGTTGGAAACACAGCTTCAGGCTTCTCTGTATGGGACAGGGGGATTGGCCATGTACATCATCGCTATGTGGGAGAAACCTGCACCAAGTGCAGCACCAGAGCTTTGTAGCCAACCCTACATTTGACAGTCATTATTTGACCAAGAGCCTTCACAAAGGATAGCAAAGCCCTTTCCAAAAGGGAAGCAGACTGTTCAACCTTGTCAGCAAAAGCAACAAAGGCATTTTTCTTAAGCAGAGTAGATGCAGACCATATGGTAAAGAGGGGTAAGAGACACTTCAGACATTAGAGTACTTCTGCCTCTGAAGCCAGCTTTGCAGGCTACTGCCAGACTTACCAGCCACAGGGACACAACATGTTAATACAAAGTCCTGTACTCAGAGAAATGAAGAAATCCTAGTGTATCTGATAAGCATCTGCTCACAGATCAGCCCCTTGGCTCAGCCCTTGAAGCGCACAACAGTGAGCACTTCCTCTTTCTTTTATCAGAAGGGAATGTCTCCATGCCTCTCCCAGACTCTCTACTCCTTCTGTGGAAGCATCAAAGGAGTTATGAAATAAATTACAGGGACAGCTGCTTCTTGGTTGAGAAAATACTGAGGTCCTGCTCTACCTACCAGCTACATATGGCATGTGGGACAGGGAAAAGAAAAGGAAGTAAAGGGAAAAAAGTTTCATACAGCTACAGCTCATCCACTTCCTTTTCTCTAAAGAGATCAAATTTTATTCCTGTTGGTCCTTCTGTCTATCTCAAGGGGTGAAAAGAGGCCTTGATACATCTCTGGCAGACCTCTGTCAAATGTCTCTCAAATTCAGGGCACCCCAGAAGGCTGTATAGTAGCAATTACAAGTGGTTAAGAATAGAAACAGGAAAAAAAAAAAAAAAGAGGGAAAGGAAGATGAGGGAAAGAAAGTGCTGAGGAGACAAAGGAGCAGATGGGAACCAAGATAATATTACTTGTTTTCATGCTATGCTGGAAAATCTCAATCTTACTCTACTGTCCCAAGGTAAGAACAAAAAAAGGACTTATACGTACATTGCATCATTAACATAACTGATAACACTGGAAAAAAGCTTGTGAGGAGGGAGGGGACTGGAGACCAATGTCTGAGTCAAGCTGCTACTGCAATAATAATAATAGAAGCAACTAGTTGCCTCTAACAGAGCATTTCAGGTGGTCTCATTTGCCTTCTAAAGGGTCAGTTAACACTTAAAACCTAGCATCACCAATGGCATCAACAGGGTTGTAATGAGAAAGACAGGCTTTGGATGGAGATTATGATAAAAGGAGAGACTGGCATTTCTAGTATCAGTAGAACCTGGATATTCTACAGCTTGCAGACCCAGGTGCCCTGGTGAGCTGAACGCTGAGCCATTGCCACACGTCCCGCTGTTCACTGGCACATTATGGCTGCATCTAGTACATACACTTTCAGTCTATTTCTTTTAATTTATGCTACAACACTCATTCTCAGTTAAAAAAACTTAACAACTTCATTCGCAACCACACTGGAGGAATGCAAACTTCCATAAATCTAAAAGATACCATGCTGGCGTTCATAATAATGAAGGTATGAAATATTTCATTAGCACATCTTGGAGTATGAATAATTTCTCAAAGAATTTCACTCAGCAGCCTCTTCCTCCCATGTGGCCCATCAAGATAGTACATTATCTTTCAACTTCTAGAAAACATGACTTGCAAGGGATGGCTGAAAGACCAGAGTTGTTTATTCTAGAGGAGAGGGTGAAGGGGCTTTGCGATGATAACCTCCAAGTACACAAAAGGGCTGTTGAACAGAAGAGAATATGCTACTTTCCATGTGTTTTGTGTATAAAACAGTAAGTAAAAGGATTAGGCATAAGGCAAAGCTTTCTAAACACGGGGACAGAACAGCACATTGCTTCACAAGTTTATGGAGTCTCCATCACGGGTAATCTTTAAAGATAGGTTAGACAAACAACTGAAGCAGTACACACTTCAATGGGCACCTCCTTGGACTGTATTATCTCTTAAGGTCCCATATTTTCATCAATATTCCTGTAAAATTCATACAACTTTGTCAGATACAGCAGGAAGTAGCCCTAATCGATTAGGGCACAAAGGACTTGGAAATGCAAAAAGCACAGAAATGCAGCCTCGTAAAACAAAAGATTCAGAACTCCTCTGTGCAAGCAAAAAGTTCAGGGGCTGCATTTCTGTGTACACAAATGCACCCTTCGATGTGAAAGATCGTAACCTTGTTCTCCCCTTCCGGGCCATTACTAACACAGGAATTCCAGTCACTTCTTTTTCAGGCTAGTTGTATCTCACATGTGTATCACACATTCATCATCAGCTTCTACACTGGCTTATCATGGCCTGATTCAGGCAGTAGACACAGTGCAGTCAAAGGACCTTTAGTGTTACTCTATTGATACCCAATACATGACACTGCACAGGATGGTGAGAGTAAGGCTCATTTTTCTTTAAAGTATTTGTTATAGTCTTTATGAGAACAAAATTATTAGTTATGTGTGCATAACCACAGTCCTTAATTTCCTTTTAAACCAGTCTAGGTTTGCATTCATTACCCTAAAAAACTTCATTTGGGGCGGGGGGAGAGAGAAAAAAAGAAGAGTCTGGATGCAAACTAAAAGCTTTCTCAGAAAACTTTCTTCTCTTAGCACAAGAACGAGTGGAAAATCCAGTCAGTTTCAGCCCACATCTTTATTTGACCTTACTGTCTTGTTTAACCTGAGTGACTGGAAAGAAATCCAAATCAGAGCGTAAAGGCTGACCATGGATGTCTTCATAATCTCACAACTGAACTAATTATCAAAAACAATAAATAATTTAAATTGGCACCACATATCCTACCCATTAGAAGTAGAAAGATGATCTTCGAACTCTTTGGAGTCCATAATAAAGCCAAATACCAGAAGCTTGCAGCATCCAGTGGGACAGACAGGCATCCTGCTCTGTCCTTCCTTCTGTCCTCTGGCTATGAAGTTTTAATGTGTAACCTCCGTTTAATCATCACCTTTGCCTTCTCTGCATAAGGGAACGTCAAGAACAGCTTTTATTACTGCAAATTTATTTCCCTCTTGATCAGCTCTCAGCCAAGAGGCAAATCAACAATCCAAGTTTGATTTCCCTTCTCCACCCCAGACTAATAGTACTATAACTACAGCCAGGTCCCAACCTCTATTAAAATTAAATCTACCCCTGTGCCCAATAAGTCCCTCCAGCAGGACAAAATAAATCTGGGTAACTATGAGTAATGAAATCATGCTGCAAAAACTTGAAAATACCTGTCAGTCCACAAGAACAAGTGATCTCTCTTTTGAACTCAATTCATACGCGGTCCATAGCCACAGGGATTTTTTTTTGGCTCCCCTCCAAACCTACTTCAGCAGCAAAACAGACTATAATATTTCTGCACCCAGGAAAGCGTTTTAAAGTCTTTTTTAACCTTCAAACCACAGTTCAGAGATGTTGGCTGACCTAACTCATTTCCTACAGCTTGGCAAGTTTGAAATGCCCCATGTGCTGAGACCAACAAACACTCAGAGCTGCTGTGTCTATGGCACACATCCATCCACCCTCCTTCCTGGCAGAAGCAGCACCCCCTTGTACGGGCAGAGAAAGAAACCTGACCACCTCCACACTGGTCTGACCAATTGCTGCTTAACAGCAAGGAATATCTCAGTTGCATGGGAAAACGATTATCAGTGAGAGGAAAAAATATTGAGCCTGATAGCCTCATCCGGTGGCTCCTGAATCAAATGAGATCTTTTCCACTGCTACAAAGGAGCTGATGTGAAACAGTTCAAATATCTCCTGTAATTACCAATGTTATTCTAACTAGAAAATTCACTATACACCTACTTGTGACTTATAGGATATTATAGGTCATGCCATTGTAATAATTTTTACTACAGTGCTCATATAAATGTATACAGATAGAAAATTTAGCTCATTTTTTACATTTAAAATGTGCCTTACTAGTAAGTTTTCCACCCAAGATGTGGAGTGCTTATTTCACTGGAAAATATGAGGTTAATCCAGCTCCAGATCAGAACTCAAAAGAAGAAGAGAAAACAGAACAGGAAAACAGCCCTCTGTGACATGCAACTACATTGTGTGAGTAAGTGAGATCTGGGTTACTTAAAACAGCATAGTTCTGCCAGCTTGACGCATTCACAAATCATGAGCCAGATCCCTAGGAATTCTAAACATGGCTTAAGAACCATGAATTTTACAAAATTAAAATGGTATGGATTTCCTGTTATTTCCCTATGTGTACTTAAGCCACTTGGATCACATTTCAAGCTACATTTCCCCTATGGCAATATCAGCTAAAAAGATTTTTCCTTTATTTTACTTTTTCACTGAAGGTTGAGATTCTCCTGCAATCACACGCTCTAAGGGCTGGGACCATGGCACAGATGCTAATTGCCAATGTTCAAAAAGTGGAGGCTTGGAGAGGAGAGCTCTGCTTAGGCTTTGACCCGGTGCTCATCTCTGCTGTTTGAAAAAACAAAATAATGAATGGAACAAGACATTAGTGTTGAGGGAGTATATCCTTACAGAAATAATCAAGCTTCTTGTTCCTCTGCCGGTCAGTGTGTTTCAGCACAAGTTTTAATTGTGTAAAATTACTGCATTACTATGGATAGAAATGATGAACTTATCTCCTAACTCTGCCAGAGACAGAAGCAAAGATTTTGTAGAGTCTCCAGATGATTGGTGTTACCAGTTGAGTCCTATAAAATTCACTCAACCTTAGATCACAATATATTTGCTGGGAAAGATGTTGAAAAGGCCCTTGGATGAAACAGAATATGTATCTGGTCTGTTGATACCTTTTTTGTTCCAAGCAGTCACACATAAGTAGTTTAATGGCAAAGAAGAGGTTAAGAAACAGCATAACTAAAAACCCAAAATTATTTCCATGAAACTCAATTTTTCTTAGTTAGTAAGAAAATAAACTCTTTTCAGCTCCCTTAATCAAAAACAGCGTGCTTGTGCTTTTAATTATATCCCTTAACTGTGAGAAGAGTAATTTGGCATCATGCAATACAATATTAGACTGACCTCCAGAATAAGGCAATCAAAATTACATTAAAATGTTATCAATTTTCAAAGACTAATTAAGGAGCACTGAGAAGATAGAAACAGTAACCTGTTGCTAAATCACTGACAACCAATTTATTGTCTGAGGTTTTATATCTCATCCATGATTTCCTTACCTTCAGACCTGTTTTTCTGTCTGAAGACTTTTGTTAACTTTTTCAAAAGGCTTAACTCACACACAAAAAAAAGGCAAAACACCCAAAGAAACAGTGGGTTCACAATTTTCAATGTAACATGAGAATGCACAGGCAAATAAATTTAAGTTCTTGCAATTTAAATTTTATCACTTCTTTAAAAGATTCCATAGATTTTTAAGTATTTCACATACTTAATACCGAGAAAACCAGTAAAACTATTAGCATCACAAAACATTTGTGTGTGGGAGAAAAGCAGCTAATGCCTAAACTAATATACCAGGATGATTAAATGGGACAAAAAGTAGAGTGTGCGTCTGACTCTGTGAAGTTACCAGAAGTATAAGGGGAGTTTGAAGATTTGCTTGCACTTTTCCATTAAAGCGGCTACATCAGAAATGCCCTACAATTTTTCCAGTATCAAAAGTTCTGTTTTACTCAGATGCAAATTAAGGTAAAGACATTTTTAAAACAGAAAATACTGTTCTGCTGGATGACAGTCAGATAAAATGTTTGCAAATAAATCTCCACTGTTGCCTCTCATAGCAAGCCAGCAATTCCCAAAGTGCATGAACTCCACACTGTCCCTTCTGCCTCGCTCACCTCCGAGTCTCTGCATCTGTCCCCTGCTCTTCTCTTGACCCTGCCTGTTCCACTCCCATTAATGGGTCCCTGCTCCCCAGCCTGTGCTCCAGCAGGTTCCTTTGCTGACCATAACCAGCTGCTCACTAGGATGGCACAGTCTTTCCTCCTCTCTCCCCCAACAGCTCCACATAAACCCAAAGCACATCACCAGACAGGCAGCCTTTCTCCTTCTGGCCCAGCCAGAGGAACTGACATACAGTATCCACAGAAAATAAGCTGCGAGCAACAAAAACACATGTACCCGTTGTCACTTTTATCAATATTATCACAGATGGAGTGTGCAAAGTTGTCATGGGAATTTGGACACTTAGTTCATAGCAGCTCTGCTTGTTACTTGGGATAGGGAACTGTGTAATCCTGCCTATTTTACTTAGGACATTGGGCACACTCTGAGATACTTAGTAGTCATGAGCGCAGGACAGAATATCTTACTGCCATAAAGGAAGGAAGTGGTATTGTCCCTTTATTATAGAGGGCAACCCAGTGCAAAAGAGCTAAATCAGAGAGCCTACACATTTCACGTGCCTAAAGCTTACCAGTGACATTTGAAGTCAAGCGACAAGAAACTGTCTGAAACAGAATCAGATACTTGCACCAGGAGTTCCATCCCAGTTCTGAATCTAACGTCTTCTAAATACTGTCACCAGCTGTGTGGGACATTACTTATGCTTTTCTCAAAATCTTGACATCTCATTCCTATCATGAAATTATCAGGAAAGGACATATCTACTGAAATAGTGTCTTCTTCATCAGCAAAGTGCTGATTAGAATTTTGAATTGAGTAAATACATGCAGTTGACCACTGTTCCTCAACCCAGCCTTCAGAGATGATACTTGGTCAAATCAAGCATATTCTATATACTTTCAAAATACAGACAGGTATAATGTATGCCCTGGTGCTGACAACTCAAAAGAAACAAATTCAGTCACTAAGTAATGGCTGTAACAGACAAATAGCTAACATATTTTGTAATGGAGAAGATTGTTGGATTTCTCCAGGGCAGTTCTATCCCCTGAGGTCATTATCACATATGGACATTCTTGTTACATTGAGTGCCTGGCATTTTCATATTCTGTGAGGACTTTACTTAACTGACATCTACAAAAATAAACTTTATTCCACCAACCTAAATAAATGGCTTTGAATTCTGTCTTTCCTCTTCCCAGTCCTACTACAAGAGAGTCTGAATGAGGTATCAACAGGTATAATAACTTCTAAAGTGGTTTCAAGGACCTCATGAGATGGTATAGATCACGGGAAGTACCTCTTGAAGAGGTGATGGTATTTACGCTGTCACAGACCATGCCAAATTAAACCCATCATCACTTAGAACCTGTGCCCTAAGGAGCAGGCACCATGCCATCCAAGCAGATAGGCCAGAAGTGCACACAGCCAAGAGACATTGTTATGTGTATTAAATATGTTTGTGGAGGGCAAGGTTCCCAATCTGGAGTAATAAATTAGCTATCAAGGATTCTCTGCCCATATGCAAAAGGTACCATCTAGGCCTGTAACAGCTTAGCTTTTAAAAAATAAAACCTCACAGCATCTATAAGAAGCAAAAGAGAGGCTAAACCCATCATGGCAACAAAGCCCTGTGAAGACACATTTCTAATAACATCTTCATCCCCCTTAAGCGTTTCTGCCAGAACCCAAGTATTTTCAAGGAGCACAGGGCAAGTCCTGAAGCCAAATTCACTGAGTCCAGAGGACAGTAACATACAAACACTCAGTGAATAAATTCAGTCACCTGAGAAATAAATATAAGCAAGGTATCATTACTTTCTTTTTTGCTCAAGAAGCTTATTTTCACTTTATGTAAACAGTTAGTATTGAACAAAAACCCTTCCTTTAATTAGTGATTTCAGTCCATCTGCCACAAGACATTCTAAAACAGGCAGATATAATCACACAGGTAAAGTGTGAGCAGTAAGTTTCAGGGAAAATGCAATTCTCCCATCTGCTTCTTGGAAGTTAGGGTAAAACAGCATAACAAAGCTTGCCTGAATTTGCACCCAGCCAAAAACAATAGCTCTAACCCATGTAAACTGCTCTATTTATGCCACATAAACCAGGGAAGTCTAACACTTCCCTGTTTCCCATCTTAATAAGAAATCAATTTTTTGCTTTAGGGAGGCCTGCAGCAGTTTATTTTCCTCTTCCTTGAATTTCCACTTGTTTAATTCCTCTACTTTCTTCAGTTGGATTTGGTAAATGTACTGTGTTTAGAGAGCCCAAGTGCAAGACTTGTAAGACCATTCTTTTTGTATGGCCCTGCTGTCTGAAGACGCACTTTTCCTTTTGGCAAAGTTGGACAAAAGCATACCTGAAGACTCTCCAGCTACTGAATTGCTCAAAGGGTTTGCAACAGTAGGTGGCATACATGCACACAACCATTAGGAAAAAAGATCAATAGTTTATTTAGGAACAAAGCATCCATGTTTCTCCTCAGAATTATCAGGATTCTTCTAATGAAAGTGCTTAGGTTGACTAAATTAGTGCAATTTATCAAATGGCAATGCTACAAACATGAAAGCGCTCCAAGCACCATATTTAGGCTTAACAAGCATCAGATTGCGATTAGCAAAAAGTCGCCAAACCTCATCACAATGGAAACATTGATTGTACTCTACTCCAGATGTTATTAATGTTGTCTGGAAGCCTGCTGCTGCCAGTCAAGCTGAAGCTATTCTCCTCTTCAGTGACTCAATCAGCTGACATGATATGGCTGCAGATGTTCCAAAACAGCTGTTGTTTTAAAAAGAACTAACTTGGTGAAAACTATAGATGTGTTTTCCGCCTTAGTTTTAAAAAACTATAGAGTCATACATAGCAGCTTCCTCTGTGTGTGTGCATGTGTGCATGTTTGTGGTTAGTGACCAGTTATGTGGCATAGGAAATTGGCAAAAAAAAAATTTTTATAGGATTAGCAGCAAGCAAAACAAATTTTAGGTAGTCACAAATCTACCCTTCCAGCCTATTCCACCCACAGATATAATAGCAAAGGGGATGGCCAAGGAACCAGAAAATACATTTGCTGAAACTTTGGTACCCCTGAATTGCAGTAAAGTAGACCTCAAAGTAGCTCTTTACTGTCTTTATGTCTTTATTTACTGAAATCTGTGCTCAGACTTCACTGTTTCTCTTCCATAAAATACCCTGTGGCTTTCAAGTGGCAGGGTTGGAATCACTTGTTTGGACCCGCAGAACATGCGACGATGACCTGCTTAGCACGGTCTCCTAAGCCTCTGACTCCTTTGGCTTGCTCTGAACACTTCTACTCAGGAGCAGACCATGGCTCCAGCTTTCCAGCCAGGGTCTCCAGTCTCACAGGGTTTATGATCAGCAGCTCTGATCAGACCATCCTGCCTTCCCCATATTATGAGATGTGGAGGAAATCATGGAACAATCCACATGTGGAAAAGATTATTTACATTACAAAAAAATTGAGAACACGCAATAAAGTCACATCCTCAGCTGGTATGAACTAATGTAATTCCATTAACTGGGTATTTTACCCTCTAGGAGATCTACAACTCTAAAAAGTTTCACCAAACAGTACATCACCACAGGCAGTTACGCTGCTCATTGATAACTGTCAGGACTATCTTTCAATAAGAAGGTAGTAAAAAGCAGAAGAGCTGGCATTTTGAGGGGCTGAATCTGAAGGAGACTGGTTTGTTTTTTCTTTTCTTTTTTCTTTAAACAATGAAAAAGATTGAACTCTCACTTCAAGAATATCTTTTTATTGGTAAAAGTTGGGAGGTGGGATGTGGGCTGAACTTTATCCCAACCCTATCACTACGTGGGAGAGTGGTATTCACCTATGTGCTTTCAGGCATATGATTTAGGAATCCAGGTTAGGCAGCCTGCTTCACTGTGCACTCAAGGGGAAAAGGCACGTTTTTCTGGAGGACAAGTCAGAACAACTACATTATCTTCCTATCTCTGAAGTGCATTCTGGAGGCTCTTCCTTTGCTTTGTTCAGTATACTGAGAGCCTATTCTTAAAACTTACATGTGTAAGGAGTAAATAGTACATGTCCTCTACTCCTTATTATAAGACTCCTGAAGAAAGAAAAATAACTGACTGGCCAGCACCAATCACTGTGCCACTTTCACGTACTCTTACAAGCCTCACGTGTGCTGCAGATACTGGGATATTGAAAAGTAACTCACTGAAATTAGCAAAGACTTGAAAAATACCCGTATTTACCTATCTCTACTGCAGTTTTTGCCAAACCTCACCTGGTGTAATATTTGCCTATCTTTTGCAGATGTGCTTTGAAATCAATAATAGAGATATAAAATACAAAAAGTTATCACTAATTATTGCTAATTATTGCTTACTTATTATAGGCAGTAATTTGAGAAGAGTTGCTAACATGCAAGTATTACATGTATTTTTTAGACTTTAGTACAGAATTGCAGCTTAACCTAGGAGTTCAATTCGTGAAAGGTAACAGGATCCTGGCAGGGAGAACTTAGACCACAAGTCACAGTTTACAATAGACGGAAGAAACAAGGTGTCAACATACCCTTTCACCTCAGACACAATAGACAGGCATATTCCCTCACCACTTTGGCAGCACACAATGGGAAGAATAGAAACATAAAATGAAACTTATTGCTAAGGTTAAAGGTTAAAAAATTTACGGACGCAGTATTTTAACTTTAATGGTGACACAATTAAGATTGCTGGCCATCCATCTATAACCCACTTTAGACTAATCACACTGCTCTCAATCCTTTTGGTCACGTTGGTCAGGCAGAACAGGTTTGAATACTGACAATTTTTTTCCTCTCTTCTTTTACTCTCTATTGCTTACAGGTCTGTACTTTCAGGGTCCTTGTGAGGCAATGTTCTGAGTTTTAACACTGGAAGACAAGGAATCAGTCATATTTGGAACTAAAGTGTGCAGCCAGGATCCTCTGGTGGCTGCCAGCTCTCAGAGAGGATTCTGCCTAAAAAGCACCCAGAAAGATCAGTTGACCACAAAGAATAAGCTTCCGTCAGTCTGGCTGTCATTTAAGTCCCAACAGCTGTGCAAACCAAAGCAAAGGGCCTGGGATGCACCAAATTCTTGGAAATGTAAAGTACAGAGAGCACCAATCAGAACAGAAATACTACCTAGAGCAATGAAGACACAGCAGAATTCACATTAGATGGCAGCCAGAGAAATTACCAGGGTGAGATATTAGTCTTTTACAAAAAGAAGACAAGAGGTATCTTTTTATTTCCCTCCAAGGCTATCGCATATTAACCTAAAAACAGCACAGGAAAAAATTAGGGCTTTGCAGTAGAGCAATCCAAATGAAACACATGATGCAGCTGTTTTTGTGATTTCACTTCTTGGCCAGAAGTTATTTTGCAAAATCAGCCATTTCTTGATAATTAAAAATCTTCAACCAGTCATAGAAAGAGATTAGATAATCCAGGTGCTTGACCTTCCTGCAGGACGACTTCTAAAACCATGAATTAACACTTTTTTCCTACAAGAATCCATTGTAGATCAGTCTTCCAAAAGGAATTTACTATTACTAGAGCTTAGTTTTGCCACCAGTTGCATATTAAAAAATGCCTCTGTTAGAGACAAACTCTTTTCCATTTCCTATTCCCATCTGCAACGAAACTGGAGGCTCTGCCAATGGAGTATAAGTCAGTGATTGAATGTGGTCTCCTCAGTCTTTGTGGCTAGACCAGTGGAATGCACAAGCTGTTCCTAGAATTTACATGCTGAAAGAAGGATTTAGCTTCTATATATTTGGTATTTTATTTGCAGATGGAGGTGACAGCTAATGAGCGGTTCTCTCTTTCCAATATCTTTCTGATTTAAGCTTTTCACATGAAGGAACCAAAGTATGCATTATATGTGTTCCCTGTGTTTGTCTATATCAGGTAGAAAGATTAGCTGTGAACCAAAATGAATTTTCTTGAAAAATAAATAAAAGCATCATTTTGTTTTCTAGGAGGTTCCATGGCCCTGTCTATACCTGGGGTTTTTTTCACTCCTGTTTTTCTCTTCCTTTTTTTTGCTCCCCCTTTTGTTTTTTTTTCCCACTCTGTCTGTCCTTGTATTGGCATGAAAAGGTGTAAGAAAGAGCAAGCTCACATCTTTACAGCAAACCAGCCATAACTGCATACTGTTGTAATAGCGACATAAATCCTCAAAAGCCAAAATGAGTACAGCGCAGCCACCAACAGCACACTCACCAAAAAAGAGGTGAGTAAGGGTCTACGGCATCTGCAGCACTTGGGCAGCCAGCAGATCTGAGGTGGCAGAGACCCGACAGCATTCCCATGAGAAGAAAGGGTTACTGTGCTCATTCTGGTTACACTG
>NW_009206971.1:0-2514 GCF_000690835.1 Fulmarus glacialis | reverse complement strand
CTCTTTCCACCCATACCCTCAGTTTGCTCCCAGGAGCACTTCTGCCAAAACACTCAAGTACTTACACTCTGCACCTCTTTCTGTCACAAATTTGGGCTTAAAAAATGAAATGGATTGAATTCCAAATATTAGATTACATACCTAAATCCTACTTTGAGAATTAAAACCCTTCCAGTGGGGTTCCCTCATTTTTGTTTGCCTTTATACCACCATGCACACTTCTGGGTTGTCTGCAATGTAATAAGGAATAATTAATGTTAAATAGGCTGTCAAGATCTCACACCTTTAACAGAAAATGTGTATTGTTTAAAGCAAAAAAGAGCGGAGGCCAGGGTGGGGGAAAAGACTGACATACTTAGTCTGAAAAATCCTTTGCCTCCTTTGCTTACCTGCCAGAGCTGAACTATAGGGACTTTGTGTTGCCTATTGTATTTGGTGACTTCCCTAACACCTAAAGCACTCAGAGGAATGCAGCTCAGGGCTCTTTCAGGTGTTATTTATGTCACCAGCTATTCTAGGGAAATCAGAGGAGTGCGAGGCCCTGAACTTAGGTCTTGCAAGGTAAGACATTTTCAGTTCTCTCTTAAATAACAGTAATCTCAAAGGACTTAGAACTGTATTGTTCAAGTCAGTGGGAGTTTTGACACTGAATTTTTTGAGAACAAGCCAGGGTCCTAGGAAGTAGTTAATTAACATCTCTTCAGGAACTCTGAAAATTTCCTTTCTCATGAACGTTACAGAAGTATGTTGAGTGATTCTCAGATTTGCATGTCTGCATATGGGGTATTCTCCACTCTTCTGGCAAGACCTATTGCCATTATTTTTCTTTTTTTTTTTTTCAGTCAGATATTTGTCTTTGTAAGCCTGGGAGGACTACGTTTGGGAGTAAATATCATGAAACTAGCAAATCCTCTGAATAGAAAGGTTCTTTGAAGAACTAGAAACAGCATTTTGTATTGTTTCTTTGTTTGTTTTTGATAAATTAAGAATTAGAGTTGGGGAACCTGAATAGGAAATGTTTGAACTCTGATTTTCCCGCCTCTCTTTCAGTCCCAGGCAATCCTCTTCCTTATTTTATGCTTTCTTTGGGTAGAACACTGGCCCCACTGCACTCGGTGGGAGCACTGCCATTTATTTCAGCAAGGCCAGCACTTCCTTTCCAGTTTCTTGGAAGCTTCTGTGAGGTATGTGCAAGTTAGCCTGCAAACAGTAATTAACTGTACTTCTCTCTTTCCGTAAATCATTGTGACTGCCCAGGAGTATAGAAACTAGAAATGTTTCTGCTTTGTTTCTTTCTCTTTAAGCTGTATGAAGATCTTAATAGATAAACAACTGATACAGTATGCAGGCAACTCTTACGAACTTCTGCTGAAAAGGAAGATATGCCTTCAACTAGTGCTACCCAAACCACCGGCTTCTTTCAAGAGCCACACCAACTTGGAAATAGCCTTTTTTCAAAACTGCCTGAAAAATAAAGTCAATCCCTTTCAACCCATGACCAGTTACTTCCTCTCTCATAGGGGCAAAGGCTTTAAAGGGAGCACCTGGGTCAGAGGCTCTGAGACCACTGAGCACATGCAGCCACACTGGACGTTTTTAGCCCAGTGTAGCCTATGGAATCTCTCTTCCACGATTCCTCATGTACCACGAAATATTCTCCAGTGCCCTCCAGCAAGCTGAGAAAGGGTTAGCTCTAACCTCAAGGCATCCCGAACCATGAAGTAAACTTGTTCTTTTCCTGTGACATCTTCTGTGTCCTGCAACCTTTGCAGGGGGGCTCAACATACACAACCTCACTTTAACCAACCTCCGCTTCAAGTTATCTTAACCAAAAGCCTGTTTCACTGGTAGAACCCAGAAAACAGAAAAGCGTGAAATTGAAATGGATTAAGTTATAAACATGGCTTGTTCAGCACAGCTAACCAGTTTATGTCGGTACAATCTACAACAAAGGCAACGCATAGCAAAAAACCCTTGCCCTATCCAAGTATCCAAAGCATCGGGATAGTTGTGTCACATCTCACAGCAAATATCTGTCAGTGTGACACCTGAGAGATTCCTTGTCCCAGAGGTCTGAGGGGGAACTAAGCTCTGCTTTCCCTCACATAAAAGGGTATTTATTTCGGTAGTGAAAAAAACCTACAATGACTGTTGCTGAGTTCTAGTATCTCACTGTGTCATCATCCAAAAATCTTTTTATCAGAAGTCATCCTTCAACTCAGCCACCCCAAAAACGGGATAGAAACTGACCTTCCAATTTCGTTTGCCTACTCCTCAGCCACAGTGACCATTTAGTCACACTTTCAAATTATAGTATTTTTGTAACAAGTGATCTCTCCCTAACGAAAAGAGGAATACACAAGCCCTTATCTTCACAAGCAATTAGCTTATTCAATGGCATTTTCACAGAGCTCAGTGCATTTAGTGAGTAAAAATTCAGCTTTTAAAAAAGGTATAGAAATATAACAGTATGATTCTGAAACTCCTCTCTCTCTCTCTCCCCCCACCCCACCC
>NW_009206970.1:121483-168984 GCF_000690835.1 Fulmarus glacialis | reverse complement strand
TGGCCTGAGGATAACTGCTCTGACTGACTTTTCTGTGCTTTCAACCTGAAGAGCAAATTTCTTTGATGGGAAAACCTGCTAGCTGCAAGGAGCAAGATTAAAAAGAAGGGTATTCTAGGAAAGTGTATCCCACCACAGTGCAATGAAAGACCTCTTGTCATAAATGGAAGACCTCAAATTCCAAGTTTTTTTCATATGCCACTTGAAATATTTTGTTTAGGGAATTCAGAAACGTTCTCCAGTGGAGCCACATGAGTGGACCTGTCCCAGCTGTCTATATACTCAGATGTACAGTCAGGGATTATTTTGGATAACTTGGCAAGTTTTCCATTTTCTGGAGATTTTTTTAAAGACCAGGACAGAGGGTGCTCTATCAATGCACAATAGCTTTACACTGAATACATAGCGTTACTATCTTATCAACCAGGGAACAAACTTGTCTTCTGAAAGTCAAATGTCAGCTTAAGCATGATGGACAGTTCTTAGCAGAAGACACATTCACAACATTTCAATGTTGTGAATATTAGGAAGATTTCCGTATGAGCAAGATTTAAATGAGTTAGTGTCTCTATAGTTTGGTTAAATTTACATATATGGGTTTTCCTGAGTAGAAGTCTTTTTTTTTATTCCCCAGCCAAAGAGGAGGGATAAAAGCTCTGCTACAAGTCAGATAGGTTAACTGGACTATGCAGGACTCTAAAAGATGCAACATTTTTTAGGAAAACCTCAAATTAAAATGTGTCTAAGGCAGACAAGATATCAACGTCAGCATCTTGTTCATCTTCCTTCCTTTCTCATTATTATTCTTAATGTTATTTTTTAAAAGCTTTCTTAAACATCATGTAGATTTGCCTTTGCTAATATCAAAGCATATTTCAAAATGTTTTCACTACGGCAGTTCTGTGAAACAAGGAAGTGCCATCATATGCCTTTTGACAGGTTTGCATGCCACTCGTTCTTTGGTTTCTGCGGTGCACTGGTACTGGTAAAGAAATGATGGAAGAACTACAATCAGATATTTCAGTTTTAAATAAAAACAAACTTACAGTTTGAAACTCTTTATGTTGTTTTTTCTGCCAGTGCAGGAAGAAAAGGTGTTTTTTTAGTGTTCTCTCGGGAGGTAGCTAGAGATCTTCCAACTATGTGTGTATGTGTTTCTTTTTTAATATTTCTTTCACTTATTTTGTGGGGGTTTTTATTACTATAAAAATATGAGGCCGTCTTGCTTAGAGGAGTTTGTCAAACCTCTAAGATTCAGCTTCCTCTTCCTAACTATCAGTACTGATTCTAGCTGTCAGGTAGAATCCTGCAGCAAGAGAGGGAAGTTAGGATCAAACATATAGTCGTAAAAAGGAGAGAGCTACTTTTCTGTGAGAAGGGAGGAGAAGCCTCAAGTGTTAAATGCATCTTTATGAATAATAAAAGACCAATGTAAAGCATACATTTGTACTTCAGATTCCCTTCTCGCATAGATAAGAACTTGACTTTTTAATGAGCCTTTTAAAAATTATTGTGATGTTTTTTCTTCTGTTACTTGTGTCAAACTGGGCTAAACTGCTTTTCTGGAACTTGAATTGTCTAGATGAATCAGGAAAAAATGAGGGAATGGCCTCCCTGGAATATAACACTCATCTTCGTTCCATCATAGCACATGATTACAGAGATCTGAGAGTCAGTGCAAGCCTTCCCACTGAATATGATATCGCTAAGAGCAAGTCTTGGTTGGTGGTATGCAGTCCCAGCTTCTACTTGGCATTTTCTTAATACCTTTTACAAGAACAAGGAGGAAATTTATGCAGAAAAGTTACGTATCATTGATTGCAACTACTGATTTCAATAATAAACGTTAAATCTGGTAGCAAATATTTACAGTAATGGGCTCCAGAATGGAAACTGGTTTTAATATTGCTGCTATGCATATATTCAAGATATAATAGTGGTTTGTTATGGTGAAGGTGATTTGTTATTGGAAGACTGCCACTTTTCTTGGCAGTGTTACTGTTTTGATGGATTTATAACACAGGATGCATTTTGTCTTCTACAACAAAGTTTCTTTAGTAAGAAGTCAATGAGTCAGGTAATCCTTTCAATCTGATTTGATAATGAAGAGGTAAATATTCAGCTTTCATAAGGAGAAGAATGTTTTTATGTATGTACACACAGCTGTGTTTCCGGGCATGTTAGAAACAGTGGTCCCTGCTATTTCATAACTGGCAATCATCACTGACATTATCATTTACAGGAGACTTTGATGTCCCTCTGCTTCCAAGATCTCTAAGAAGTCAAAAGATGTCTCCCCTCTAGCTACCAGTAACAAAAGAGGCAATAGGAGAGTAATTCTATTCTTCCTATACCCTTCTTCATTTCTAGACTTCCTTTTGGGGGACACTAATAAACACAAAAATAGAGGGGAGGTTTTAATCCTTTTTAAAGAGCAATAGAAGTAATTGCTGTTTTTTAATATGAAGTTCATTTGCTTCATAACTTTTCATCTCTCCAATTTCATTTTTTATTCAGTGCTTTTACCTATTTTGCAAGATTTTTGAGAGCTGTAGAACAAGTCAGCTAATTAAGTTTAGGTGTAAATGTAGGTTTCCCGTGTCCTAATAAACTACAAAAATGCTATTTTCAGTGAGTGAGTGATATATATTATACAGCTGTGCCTTATGTACATACTATATACTGTTCACAAAGTATTTGGACATCCGTCCCAGTGGTGGCTGCTGTTAAGGTCAGTACAAGTTTTGTATTTAAGGGACAGTGTAGGCATATTTCTTTTACGTGGAATTGGTAAAGGGACACTGTTTTGTTTTTTTGCTTTTTCTTTAAGCTACTGTCTTTGAAAACAGTGGAAGAGAGTTATGTTTGTTTTTCTTTTCATAAAGCATCAGGAACACAGCGCATGGCTGTCTCTTCATCCCTTGATGCCCTCACTAATATACATAACCAATACACATACATGCGTCAATGGGAGTTACGGATACCAATTTATATGGCTTCTATCTGCAACCCTTTATTTGTAAAGCTTTTGCTCTTTATCCTGGTTCATCTTTGTTGCCTCAATGTCTTATCTTCTGGGGGTTTCATCTTTATGTAAGTGAAAACCAGACAAAACATTTTTAAATTTCAGAGCTTTGGTGGCTTTCTTACATGAGAGTTTGTTGTTGGCTAAAACTGACGTGGATTAACTCAAATGACAGTAGAAATATCTGTGCTTTGTACAGAATGGAGTACATGTACCTTTTGCCTTTAATGGGACTCTTTTCTCCCCAGCTTAGAGAAACAGATGCGAACCTGGGGAAGAGTTCCAGGATTTTGACGGGAATGTTGCGAAGGTAAGGCCAAGGTAGGGACACTTCTGCTCTTTCTTTTTTTCCTCTCTCCCTCCGTGTCTTTATTTTTAGTTTTAATTCAACCTCAGCATTTTGCTAACGTACCTGACTTTTTTTACACAGGGTGCTATGTAGAATGTCTTTGAATTAATGCTGGTAGTGAAGCAGGCATGGTTAGATGGAAGGCTTTATCACAGCTATGGAAAGAGTTTTCTGTAGCCTGAGGGATTACCCCTTGCTCAACCATTTCTCATCTTTGTTTCTTTGTATTTGGGTTTTTTTGTATGTCTGTTCTAAAATTAAGCTTTTTGATGATGATTTCCTGTGTTCCTTATTCTTGAGTGATTTCAGTGCTTTCAGGGTTTTTTACCTGTTATATTTTATGTGAGAAAGTTTGTAAATGTTTCGGGGCAGCATAGATTTACACACAGAGAAACGGTTAACATGGTCAATTCTGTCTGAATAGATGGGGCAGACACATTGTCAAACCTTGTAGTTTTAGAATGTTTCTTCTGTGCTTTCAATGTTATGAAAATTGTCCCTGGGATCAAAGTGAGATGGTACAGAAAGGAAAAATTTGCAACATTCTAAAAATCTGTGTGGGACTGCAGGGAGGGAGTTACCCAGTGATTACTAGCCACCTTAAATTTACATCGGTACCTTCCCAGACAGATTTTTTGAATTAGTGGTATCTCTGGATATGTGTTCTTTACCCAGTGAAACAGCACCTGAGCTTCTCTGTGATGTCCATATTTCTGTATATATTCTGCTTCCTGAAGAAGAAAAGCATTCCTCTAATAGGTGGTGGTGGGTGCTATGAAAACACCGTTTTAAAGGAGTTTAGAGCATCCTCTGAAGTGTTCAGTATGAAATTACCTTTGCCATGGGCTTTTATGTTGCATATTTGCTTAATGCAAATTGCTTATTAAAAAAAAGAAAAAAAGAAGAGAAAGTTTTAGCAGAGTTGTTGATTTGTCACTTGGCTTGGAAAATATCAATACCAGAATTTAATAAGTTGTTCGTTAGTGCAAGCTTTATCTCTTCATAAATCTCCTCAGAAAAATATCTTTGTTAGTTCCTTGTATACCCAGTTGACAAAGGTTAAAATGACTGAACCTCATGCCTTCTTTCCACAGATTTCTTACAATTCCAACTCCAAACTGTAACATATAAAATTCTCTGATTAAGAGTAATATGTAAATGACACAAGCTAAATTCAAAATCCATGGAGAAAGGAAGTGGCAATTGAAAGGGATGGTTCAGTGCCTGTAGACAATCAAAATAAACTATAAAAAAAATAAACGAAAGAAAAGACACAACCAAACCCAAATCTCCCCAGGAAGGGCTCTGCGACATGAGCTGTAACAAATATTCTGCATATGTCTCCATTTTGTCAAATCTCATTAAAGGGGTTTCTTGCTTTATGTCAATTGAGCTGTCCAAAAATCATTCATCATTTTAGTGTAAAAAAAAAATCATGCAGTTATTTAAATAATATCATATTAATGTTAAAGTTCAGCTGTCATTTAATAGTATGGCTTAATCAGACATAGCATTTAGGAAAAATAGTTTTTTCGGGCTTTACTTGGCTTTCAGGTTGGCAGATTCAAATAAGGATTTATGGGTTTCTAAACCAATGTATTCTTTCCATGTTTATGCTTGAGGTACCTCAGCCTTTTTTGCAGCACCCTGTAGTCTGTTATTTTCAATAACATAAAGTATCTCCTCATATTGTGTTTGAATACATTTGCAAGTAATTTGGAGAAGCTGAAACAAAAACATATGCTGTAACCTTTGACTTTGTTTTGTGTTTGGGAATCACAGTTAGGAGTCCTAGTTTATAAGTGTTCCATAAGCCAAATGAAAAATATGATCTTTCTGAAATATACTTGGGCTCTTCTTTTCAGACAAAAGGATTATGTAGTCGAACACCAAGATGGCATGTTTCTGTGTGTCAGAGAGGCACTGGATTTCCTTTTTGTTTAACAAAAATGCTGAGCTGAGTCTGGATGAAAGGCAGGTTAGGATTTAAGCTCAGTTTTGGTAAATGTGCCAAAAGAAATGCCTCAGCATCGATGCAACTTGCAGTAGAAGATTCTCAGGATGTTATTTAAAACCACATAATAGATAGACCTACAGTGAATTTAATTTGTTTGTGACCATTGGGTAGAAGGGTCTAACATTATCCCAGCCTCAGCATCATCCCAATGTTGTTTAGTCACGAGAATAATCATAAAATACAGACCCCAAGAAATCAGCACAAATTAGATACATACAACTGTAAGAAAAATAATTAGCACAGATTGGCAGTTGTGTCCCAATTTCTGCATAGTTCAGTACATACCACGCAATGTTTCACTTAATTACTGGAACCAATAAAGAAAAATGCTGGAGGACTATTCTTCACATCATTATTACACAGAAAAGGTAATGTTAAACTGAACATTGCTCGACTTAGTTGCTGCTCCCACAATATGTATTTGCTGATGTCGTATGCCAGGCTAACACCCTGTGCATCAAATTGATGCCTAACTATTTCTATTTTTACCATCTGGGAAAGGTAAAGCAGCATCTCTTCTGAATCTGGCCAAATATATTAAGAGATTAGATATTTAGATAGCTAGAGGGGTAAATTACACCCTTTGTATGACCTAAATTCCCTGGCCATGTATTTGTGCATAAAATGTTCTGGAGATAGGGAATAAAAGCAGGGACAGGTTTTGCAGGTTGCCATAGCTCACTAAGGAAATCAGTGGCATAATAGGACAGGTCTTCCTATCCCAGTTTGCTGCTCCAGCAACTTAAAGTAGCCAGCCTTATGTATTGGAATTTTTATCTCCCAGTATTTTGGGTATTTGGGTAAGGAAATTTTTGTATTAAATGTTTTTGAATATTCTCACTTTGAACTTGACCTATACATTCGTAATATTCTTTTCTTTTTTTCTGTAAATAAACCTACTGAGATTCCACTAAACTAGTATATTCCACTTATGGCTTGCATTACTAGGATAGTATCAGCATGTTGATAATGTCAAAACATTAATCATTTCCTTTTACATGTATCTATAGCTCTGGACATCCTGACATTTTATGACTCCTCTGTAAAACTGTGAGACTATAACAGAAGCTCAGCGTTGTTTCAGTTACAGAATTTTCAAATAATAGGTTTTAACATAAGGAAATGGCATCTTCTGCGGTCATCTGCGATATTGCCGTCTCAGACATCTATCCCTTGGCCTCCACCCCATTGTGAATTGGGGAGCGCACAGTGTGTTAGAAAGAAGCAGAAAAGAATATGTTCTGACAGATCTTCAGTCTTTTGCCCATATCCTAAGCCAATAGCCTAGAAAAGCTTTTAAGGAAAGAATTTGGACAGTCTCCAAGCCACACACAGCCCAGTGGGAAACAAACAAACCTAAAAGTAACCAGATAAAAATTTAAATAGATTTGAATCTTTATCCAATTAGCAGATAAATTCTATCTACCCCACTCCAAATTGCAGAAAAACATTTTCGAAAAATAGCTACTACCCTCCACAACAAAGTTTTATTCTGTCTGGTTCACCAGAAAATTTTTATGCCAAAAATTCTCTTTTAATCTTCAGATTTCAGTCTTCTGAGTTGTTATCAACGATGCTTTGAGAAGCTCATGAACACATCTGCTCTTATAAAGAGACTTCTAAATTTTGATTTCCAACAGGACAGCGACACTAGCTCCAGCTGATGGAAATGAAGCAGTAAGTGTTCAGCTCTCAGGTGATAAGTTTTATGACTTCCCAACAGCTGCATGACCAATGTGACTACAGTCAGAAACAGGGAATGCCTCCCGCTCCGTGCTAGTGTAGTCAAGCTTCTTCGCTCTTCTTTCCAGGAAAATTCTGGTAGTCCTGCTTCCCGCATCACTTCTAGTCAAACTTCCTCGTACTTTTGAACTCCAGGATAGTCCAGACCTTACAGTTATTTTTCAACATTTCATAGAATCATAGGACAATTTTGGTTGGAAGGGACCTCTAGAGGTCATCTAGTCCAACCTACTGCTCAAAGCAAGTCTAATTAGAGCAGGTTGCTCAGAGACTTCTCCAGTCAAGTTTCGAACACATCCAAAGTTGGAGATGCCAATGCCTCTCTAAGCAATCTGTTCTAGTTGCAGTTGAAATAAGCAATTTTTCCAGGTATGTAATTGAAATTTCCCAGCATCCAACTTGTGTCCATTGCCTCTGGTCCTAAGCAGAAGTGATTTAAAACCTAAGTGTTTTAGAATTGGCCTTCAGAGTTTGGGCCTGGATTGCAGTCATTCCTAGCAGTTCTCAAACAACTCCAGTGGTTCTGAAGAGGCCCCCGTGGTCATTAGGCTGAGATGATGTTCAGTGTAGGGCAATTCTTTAAACAGGATGTGGGGTGCTCTGCCTCCACCCATTGACCTGGTCGGGTGGCCATTCAGCAGTGGATACACAAGAATTTATTTTATTTGCTTTCTCACACTCCTAGAGATGTGAAAAGTTAATTATGTCTGTTCTGCCTTCTCTCTTGACTACAAAGCCCACATTTCCATATGCAGAAGAACAGCAGCAGAGACAGTCATGTCCCTGTAGAGGCAAACCAAAACAAACAGTGAGCGTTATCACTGTCTTTTTCCCCTATTTCCCTACCGATCTCTGTTTCCATCCCCAAAAGTCCATAACAAAAAAGATTTTCTTCTGAGCTAAAGCCTATCTCAGTATCAGTTATACTAGGCCATGACTGTTGCGTCTTTGCAGTTTTCTGGAGGCAGGTCTTCGTATCGCAGATACTGAGTGAAGTTTAACGTCCAGTTAGATTTGCCTTGTTTTCATGCTAATAGAGGAATTCCTCTTTCCAGCAGGAACTTTGCATATTTGGTCTCAAGCCAAAAGAAGTTTCAGTAGAAATTGTTTCAGCAACTTTTTGGTACATATATTTCTATTCTTACTTAAAGATGTATTTCTACACTGAAAAATGATTGAAATGGCAAATCCGTTAGCAGCATGTCTGCTCCATGTTGAATATTTACAGCTGCAGCTGTTTACTTCAGTAATTTAGACCTTGAATCCAGAACATATTTAAGCTTATGGTTAACTTAAACCAGAGGAGCAATTCTCTTAATTTGAGGGAGACTGAATAAGGGGGGAGTGAATGGCAGAATGATTCCGGGTCATCTCTTGGGGTAACACAGCTTTTATTGTGCCCCTTGCTCAAGGCCGATTACAGAGCAAACCCTGTCCTTAATATTTCTGTTGTTAAATGGAAATCATAAAATACACATAGGGTATTTTAGTGCTTGTTACTGTCAGTGTAAGAAAAACTTCCTGACTTTTAAGCATTTAATATAGTTACTTGATTCTTATATTATTGTACATGTTTGTGTTTTAATATGCAACTAACCTTTATCAGTTATGAAGTGCTGAATCTTTTCAGAAGGAAGCTGATAAGCGTTGTGGTGCCGTTAATCACAAGACAGTCTTTGGATAAGGAACATACAGCTTAAACCTTGGCATTAATTAGTACCTGGTCATTCCTCACTTTGCCTCTGACTTTAAAAAGAAACCTTGTTTCTTTGTTGAAGTGATGGACAAAACATCTGGAAAACGTAAATGTAATGTCAGCAAAATTCCCAAGGGTAAGCATTCTTCATCATTAGGAGCCTAACCAAAACGCAGAAAAGGTACCTCTAGGTCTGAACAGCAAAAATTTCAAAATAGTATGGACACTGTGGGTTCCCTGTTCTCAGTTTAGGTATGATATAATCCGATGTATGTAAGATGCATTTCTTATTTTTAATAATCAATTGAGAACCATTTTATAAACCTTGCTCATCTTTCTTGGACAGTGTTCTGTATGTTGTTTCCAAAATGCTTTTGAAAATCTTACTCTACTTTCATTCAGTGTTAGAAATACTTTTCATTTCATGCATCATAGAAAGTGCAGAAGTCTTCTGAGCTGCTGTATAACCACCATAGCTACAGCAAGCAGTGTACATGGAGAATGCCAAGCCATATACTGCAGGTACTGAATGCCTCACAGAATGGGACCAATTTCAACGTTGCAAGCATGTAGCTGTGGTTAGTTTAATGCCACCTTAGCCTTTGCAAACCTTCAGCTCCAACAGTCTAAGTGATACAGAGTTAAGTTTACTTCAAACCTGGGGAAAAAAAAGGAGCATCATGATTGATCTTTACATTTTAGTAACTTAAGTGCATAGGATAAAAGAAGTCAGTGTTTTAATCTCCTTGCACCTAGGCAAAGTCTTAGAAGGATATGTCCTTCATTCACTGAGATAGAAGCATTTATATTGTAGCATTGTTTTATTTTTCAGATTGTTGGAAAGCTTTATCCATGTGTCAAGCTGCCTACACTACATCCATTATGAGCAGGGCTCTCAGCATTCTTCAGACAATATTTCTAATTCTCTTTTTTCATTCCTTTTTTAAATGTACAATGGCCTTTGTTCTGTCCTCTCCATTCCCTCTTTTCTATCATCTGGAATTACTATCTCATTTGCCCCCCTTCCATCTACTTGTGTCCAGCTGAACAGCTGGAAAGAACATTATCTAAAGCACAGTTGTGTTTCTGCAGGAAAGCAGGGTCCCAATGGATAATTATCCTAGACTGCATATACCAAGAATTTAAAGCATCGTAATAGGTTAAATATCATGTAACACTTTGTGATTGTTCTCTGTATTGAGATATGTTGACTACCATTAAGCAGCTAGAGCCTAAAAAGGTTCACAGCGAAACATGAGCGAAACAAAAGGCATTTCATAGTCAGCATTGTCATGTCTCAACCACAATAGATGTCCCATGACATGCTTTCATGAGAAGGCATGTCTCATATCAGCATAATCAGTGCAGTGCTTTCTTGCAGTAGTTACAAGTAGTTTCCAGTTGGATGAGTCCTCTCTGACATGATATTCAGGAATAGTGAATGTGGTGAAAATATTTTTAATGTGGTGAGATTGTTTATGTGAAGCAGGGAACCGGTTAGCAAAAGCTGACATTGGTAATTGCTGAAATAATTGGAGACAACTCTTCAGAAATCAATGAAGTCAAACTCCTTAAGGCCAGTACTAAATTAAGGATCATGTTGTTCAGGACACCACTCACAATATAACTGTCTGTCCTGGTTTCAGCTGGGACAGAGTTAATTTTCTTCCTAGTAGCTGGTATGGTCCTGTGTTTTGGGTTTAGCATGAGAATAATGTTGATAATACAGGGATGTTTTAGTTGTTGCTAAGTAGCGCTTACACTGGTCAAGGACTTTTCAGCTTCTCATGCCCTGCCAGTGAGAAGCTGGGAGGGAGCAGAGCCAGGACAGATGTCCCAAACTGGCCAAAGGGATATTCCATACCATATGACATCATGCTCAGTATATAAACTGAAGGGAGTTGGCCTGGGGGGAGGGGACCGCTGCTCAGGAACTGGCTGGGCATCAGTTGGCGGGTGGTGAGCAATTGCATCGTGCATCACTTATTTTGTATATTCTTTTATCATTATTATGATTATTATTTTCCCTCCCTTTTCTGTCCTATTAAACTGTCTTTACCTCAACTGACGAATTTTACTTTTTTTTTTTCCGATTCTCTCCCCAGTCCCACTGGGGGGTGGGGAGTGAGCGAACGGCCGTGTGGTGTTTAACTGCCTGCAGGGGGATTAAACCACAACACTGTCACAGAACAATATATGCCAAATTTTACTCATTCCATTTACTACGGAGTGTTTAAGCCATAAATTCCTAAATGTAATATTTTCTGATCACAGATCTGCATGATATCTTGCTACATGGGTCATTTCATTTTAATCCACAAATTTGCCAAAAGAGAAATAGAATCATTTTGGAAGTGATCACAGAAAAGTTCATCCCTTTGTGTTAAGGCAGGATTGACTGTCCCTGTTTCAATCCTGGCAGATATTCGTCTGGCCCTCTCTGCACTGATGAACATTCCCCATCTCTTCAATAAAATTGTTCCAAGTTTTCCCTGATGTTTACCCCAAATCTTTCTTCCTGGGTAGACAGAGAGCTTTTATGTGCTGGTGCATTTGAGGAGATTTCTGTGCTCTGTCATGGCCCATGACTTCCGCGGTGAAAAGAAATTTCTGCTGAACTTTTCAAGAATTAGAGAACATAAGTAATAGTGTACAGAATTAAATTATAGTTTCCAGTTTTCATCAAGCCAGGCCTTTTAATGGGATTTGGGAATGTAAAAATGGAAGAATTAGATAGTGTTCTAATAGGCAAATCCTGGAAGCTCAGCCTCTCCAAACAGTAGCTTCATGCGTAGGTGTCACTGAGCTTTGCAAATAGAGACACCAAAATTAAATCATTCTCATGAGGGTGCATATCTGGACTAAAACTAAACTGTATGCTAAGCTGACTGAAAGTTTGAAACTCAAACAAGATCAACAAAATACAGAGATTTAACTTTTTTGTGGCACTTCTAAAGCTTTTAAGAACAAGGCAGTAATGTTGTCAAACAAACATCAGAATTTTAAACTTTTTTCTCCCACCCTTCCCCACAGACACACCAGCATTTTGGACAGATCTAGTATTTGGAAACAAGTGGTGGGAACGGGAATTGTTTTGCCTAGTCTTCTGTCAGGTCTCTGCAGGAAGCTTTGTTAATCTTTATCAGGTAAAGAAGCTCTTTTGTGTGTTCTGACTATGATTTCCAGTAGCACTTGGCACTTTTCTTGCCACACTTGATTGAAATTGTTGGCTTTTAATAAAAGCAAAATTAATTCAGCTTTCCAGCACGATTCTGATCACACACCAAGGAATTTATCTTTAAGAAAACAATGAAGTCATCAAACTTATTTAAAACTGCTGTGATATCAGAACCTTGTCCTTATTAGCTAATCTTTTAGATTAGATCATTTTCAATCTAGCTCATAGTAGCAGGTCAGAGTTTCAGCTGTGCTCAAGAGACATAGAAGAGTAAGTGACCAACACCTGGGACAAAGGAAAACTCGGGATTTGCTGAGTACAATTTTTGTTCAAGTCAGTCACTCAAGTTCTACCACAAAATCCAGGACCTGAACTTGTAAGTCATACTTGTGTGAGTAGTTTGCTCGTCCGTAGCCCTAATATTGAATGAGGATCTCTTTTGGTTTGAGCGAAGTTTGTTTTGGGGGGCTGTTGTTTGTTGTTGTTGTTGTGGTAGTTTTACAAAGAAGGCCATAAATGATGACATAAATGAGAAATCAACAGCTAAGGAAAAGCTGGATCACTTAGAGTTTTTTGCAGATAAATTAGTGCTGCTGTGGGACAAGACCAAAACAGAATTTATATCCTTGTGTAGCATGTAATTATGTCGTATTGAACCTTTAAAACTCTGCAGAAGAAATGTTCACAGATTACTAACCTGCTGAGCATCTGAAGAATAACAAAGTCATGAATGAGAAAGTGTGATCTTACAATGAGAGATTCTTTAGTCTACTTGGTGATAGGAAGGATGAAAATTTGCTAATTTTGGCTGGCTCTTAAACTAATATGGAAGATTTGAACGTAATCAAGAGGCAAAGAAAAGTCAGTGTGGAAATTGAGCAAAATGGGAAAGACAGAGAAAAACAATTTTACCATGAACACGGAGATTTACGTTCTCTACAGCGTTTGTGTATCTCTAAAGTAATTCACTGAAAATCATTGAAATTGTTTCAGAAATATCTAGAATAATATAAACACGGGGAGATTCTTGCAACCTTTTCAGTGCTTCAGTCTTAGAATCAGGATTATAACTCAGTTTATTAATTGGGTTTTTTTGAAGTCTTGAAAAATTAGTCAATGAATTTGAATAGTCAGGAGCTACAATTTATTATTAGAATTCTAAGTAGTATTAGTGCTCTCCAGTTTAAAAACATAGCAGAAGAGTTTTTCACTGACCTATATGCCTTCTGCAAATACTAACGTTTTTCCATGAGCGTTAACATGGCTTAGCTTGCAGGATCTCACTATGTAGTATTTATTACCTAAGAGCTTTTGTTTAGTTTGGACTTTGCTATATTAACTAAGCTGTAACCCAGAAGGTTTTTGGAACATTTGCAAGTTAGAGCAAAGTCTTCATCTTGTCTTATTTAGTAGATCTGCTGATAGTTTAAGATTGCAACACTAACGGATAATTTTTCTTCTTGAATAAAAATTGCATCTTAAAATTATTTTTGCACCAACTCCCTGCCTTCCTCCTGATACAAATACTTCTGCAAGCAAAAAAAAGCACTTTTATGTTTCTATCGTTTTCTTATCATGGCTGCAAATAATGCATTTAAATAGGGAATTGTTTGAGAAACGTGGTTCTAAGTGTGCCCAGTCTTGCCTAGAAGTTGGGAAGCATATGGTCTACTTTATCCATGCAGAGAAACTTCCTTGCTGCTTTCTGTCACCACTGTATTTTTTCAACTGCAGTTTTCAGTGTGAATGGCCCACATGTGTTGATTGTGAAGGTAGCATTCTTTCAGTACAGCCTTAAGCTAATTACTCTTAGTGGCAGTGGGGCTTTGTACCTCATTTGTGAACAGCTATTTATACTACTACTACACCAGTACAAAGCAATGTTTCACATTACCAGTTTACCAGACTATTACACCATTGTGTTTTAATCCACTGTAGGTGGATGGAGAATATGAGCCATCTGTTTTATTTAATGATATAATCAGTAAACAATATATGCACTTTACACATTTGGTCATTAAAGATGCCCATATTGTTGGACCCTGTATTTACATTGTAAATTGGTGTATTCACACATCAGCTCTTTCTGCTTTAAAAGGCTTGCTGTGTTCATAAGATGGTACAAAGCAAGCTCAGTAACTGCTCGAACCCAGCGCAGGTGGTCGAGCTAGTTGCCACACAGATCAAAAGTCAAACAACTGTGAATCTTCCTTTGAAATGGCATTTAGAGAGACAAGGCTGGTCTTATCTTCACAAACAAGAAAGAGTTATAGATATACATCATGAAGTTCTGAGAACAAAAGGGGGTTTCATAATCACTCAGCATCAGAAAATCCAGTACTGCAGACTTTTGTGAAGACATCTTTGGAATATAAAGACCATCTTATTTTCCTGGACAAAATTTAGCGGAGTGAGTCTGAATTATTGAATATGAGAAAGTTCAGTGATTTCAAAACTTTGGAGACAAGAAGTTGCCTGCTCTCACAGTCCATTTAGGTTTATTTTATTTTCAGCAATGCTAAAGCAGAATAAAAAAAACAGCAACAGCAAAACCCAATCTTTTTCAAAGGATAGAGGTGAATGGGTGTATTTATACTAGAACCAAAGGAAATTGCTTGAGATTTCCATTTCCCCAAAGTATCCTTGGTGAGCACCAAAAAAAAGCCACCAAAATACATTAAAAATTCATTGATAAGTAAAATCCTGTTTGCTAGCACATTTTTAAGGAGATGGAAGATCATACAATCCCGTATTAAAAAAGTAATGTTCATTTTAGTGTTTTACTTCACAGCTTGTGCTTAAGATGCCAAGAACTTAAAGTATTTATTGGAGGACTCAGTCTCATTTTTCATTGTGTTTTATGAGGAGATATAATTGGATTTATCACTGGGTGAAGGCTTGACTGGCATCGCCAGTAGGCAGCAGAGGGAAAGGACTTGTGGAGGTGGTATGGCTAAGACTGAGTTTGCAGGTCAGCAAGGCTGGAGGAGTAGTCTTGAGATTAACAACCTCAGCAGCGATGGGTCTGCTAATAAAGGCAGAGCTCTCTGAATGCCGGTTCTTTAGCTCAGTTTGAGATCATCTTTTAAAGCAGCAGAGTGTCTGTCAGGATGAGATCTTAGTCATTTCTTGTTGTATGCACTTGTATAAAAAACTAGCAGCAAAATACTAATACGTAGGAGATTTTCGTTTTGGTTTCTGTTCTTACATAATGCAGCTATACTCAAAGGGACTGAATATATACTCAGTAACAAAGTCCGTGTACTAAAAAGAAGTGTGTTCACTTTCCATTTAGTGTTACGAACATGAGGACATAGCTTTCTAAGTCTTTAAATCTATTTCAAAGGCAAGCTAATTATCTTATTCTTTTTTTTTATTCTTAGGGTGGGAGGAAAGAAGATTTTTTTACTAGGGCTTTTTTATGCTGGCACGAATTTTAGAGATAAAGTATTTTCAAGTGTGTGAGCGAAACATCTCATTTTATGAACCATTATATATGCTTTCAAAATATACAATATTTTCATGGTTAAAATATTTAAAATAAAACAAAATAAGACTCAGCTATAAGTGTCCCTTTCATAGTCCTTTCAAATCTCTATTCCATGTAAGTTGAATATTAAGCATTGGCATGTTTCCATATGCTTCATGATGTATTGCCTTCTGATTTTGAGATACTGTGTAACTAACTTATTTCTAATCTTATAAAGGTGTTGAGATTTTTTTTTTCCCATCCCAATCCAGGAAAAACAATCAGAAACTTGACTACTAGTGTTTGAATCCTAGCTTTGTTCTGGGTGTATCTTGCGTAACTATGGACACATCTGTTTCTGTGCATCTCTAAAATGAGGATAATGTTCCATATCTCAGCAAAGCATTCCAGGGGCAAATGCCCTTAATTAATCTATGCATGGTCCTCGCATGACAACCTGATGAGAGTTTGTGAATGATGGACTAACTGGTAGCAGTGCCTGTCCTGATTTGGAGTCATGGCTTAAATGGATTTAAAAGGGGTGAAAGAGAAGCATGGGAAGAATTTAGACTAGAGGGATGTGGAGTATCTGATTTCCCGTAACAGTCCATTACCAACTACATA
Organism: Fulmarus glacialis; assembly: GCF_000690835.1. Lineage (NCBI taxonomy): Eukaryota > Metazoa > Chordata > Aves > Procellariiformes > Procellariidae > Fulmarus > Fulmarus glacialis. The sequence goes on along the minus strand of NW_009206970.1, from coordinate 152,883 downwards.
CCTACTGAACGTAGATATGGGAAAGAAGAGGTACCAATTCTTTGTTGTCTTCTTCAGATAGTATAATTCTGAGGACTACAGGTGACAGGCTCATCTTTCCTTGGGAGACATTTTTGGTGCGTTGCAGACAGAAAAGAGTATTTGGGTTGTTTGACAAATAGAATTAATGCATCCCTGGAGACATAATGATTAAGTGTTTATATAGAAGAGCAGTAATGTTAAACTTGATGTGCTAGCCCAGGCAACTGCTTCTTCCTTATCAATCTCTCCTTACTGCTTCTGTCAGAAATTATGTTCTTATAGCTTGCTGTGGACTGAGATGTATTATTGCTGGCTGCTGTCAACCTGCAAACAATCAGTACCTTACAAACGTTTGTTAAGTACTTTAGGGTTCCTCAAAGAAGAAATATATCCCTACAAATGCCATGTTTTATGACTTACTATCACGGCACTGCTGTTTCCTTGTTCAAAGAAGGTGTGGAGGAGAGATGTGTAGACTCAGGGATGAAGGTAGACAGTCATATACTTTCCCTGGCCAAAATTACCTTTAGCACCATCACCTCTTGCCTCTGGGGAAATAAAAAGAAACATAGTTTGTTACAGAATGTGGATGGGTAAAGCCATGAAGAGAATCTGGGAATGCATAAAAATTCCTTCTCATGTGTAGTAACTTGATGACCAAAAACATACTAGTGAGCCTTTGAAATTCCAATGTTTTGCTGTTCAACTTTTGATTAAGGAGAAAATAAAAATATGGATTTCAATTGCATTTTGTTGAAACAACCAGTGATGCTGCTCTTAGCTGTAAAGTTAGAAGAGAGTTTGTTAGACAGTTTGTGTAGCAGGCACATGTTGACAGCTAGGGTAAAATGAAGTTTGAATATAATAGCTGTAGAGCACCCTCTTCAAGAAGTGTGTTCATTATAGAACGTCTCTTGTGCTGGTGCACTTGGTTGGTCATATTTTATCAGTCATCCTTGAATTATTGATGATTTATTAAAGCTCTACCAGCAAGCAGTGGGAGAATTAATCTCCCACATGCCAGTTCCGTCAGATGATTCCTCTTTGAGGAATCTAAGTGATCAAATGAGATGAGCCATTTATAATTCTTCAAACAGGAATTGTTCACAAGTAGTTGTTTCTTAGTAAATTCTCAGTGTCCTCTTTGGAGTAAGATGGAGTATTTGGAATTATATGATACACATATATGATGTTAAGCCTATTGTAGAATTGTTGTATAATAAACTACATAAACCATACTAGCAGTGTTCCAGATGCTTAGCAGTCAACTAAGGAAATGGGGACCGTGTCTCAGAGATGCACACTGTAAACAGACAACACAGAGGTGGGGTAGGGAATGTTGAATGAACCCAAGGAAAAGGCAGTGCTGCAAAGATGCTGTCATGCTCTGTTTCAGGCAGTGATTTTTGTATGCTTATAATTCTGTTCATTGAAATAAATGGAAAAGCTTGTGCCCAAATGCCTGTTCTCTGAATCTGAGAGGAGGAGCAGGTGCACAAGATACCAGAGAAAAGCTCTGTTTTATAAATGTAGAGACTGGCTTATAGTAGAGTTTCTGGTTTGTCCTCTTGCTCCACTGACCCAATTAAATACAGGTTTCATAGGAGAATATTGTGTGGCTGACCTGGATAATAGAGGTTGGTTGGGAGGGCTATTAAACCTGGCCCTCCTCTCTAAACTATTGAGTTCTGAGACTGACTTTAGCTTGAGGCCCACTGTACCCTGCTTTCTTTGATCCAAACCTTGAGAATATGTAATCATCATTTAAAGGAATGAACTCCTTTGTGAGGACGAAGCCAAGAAGTGGGCCCAGAGAATGCCTCCCCACATGGAAAGCCACCACCCCCTGATTTGATGGCTTCCATGCTAATGCATCTTTCAAGGGGGCCTCTTTGTCCTGTGTTGTTACTTATTTGGCTTTTCTTTTATTTCAGTCTTAATTGTCATTAGCGCTTTTTTTTTTCTAAAGGCATCTGGGGAATAGTAGTTTATTGCATATTGTTGTGTTTGTCTAAAGACAATTGCACAAGCTTGAAACCTAATCCTTGTAATCTTTCCTGCTAGGGAGAGCTTGAGATAAATACTGCTGTATGCTTGGTGGGAGTGGGTCTCTATTTTTTGATCATCCATGTCTAAATGTTGAGTAATACTTAAGGGAAAATGTTCTCAAAACATTCCTTAGATGATTATTAGATTATATTTTATGTTTGATAAAAACTGGAAAATTGTGTAAATATTTGCTTAACATCCCACCCCTAAAGCAATTTATTTCCTTTCTGGCCTTCAACCCTCTTGCTCAGTGAAATGAGATCAGTCACTTTCTGTTTATATTCAGTTTCACTGTGCAGTTTTCATGTATGTGTAGTGAGATTCCCCACTGCAGGGTAATATTTAAATAATAAGTGGGGAATAAAGAGGAAGGAAAGGAAAAAAATCTTTTTAAAGTATTTTCTAGTGTCTTCCCACATTTTGAAAGTATACACGTGCTATGATTATACTACTTGCATGTGACATGCTAATAACTAGCGTTAGAAGAAATTTTAAAAATAGTCTAATCCTGCTTTTCTATAAATTGTTTGTCACATAGTAAGTAAGACCAGTTTGTACATACTATGTTCCTGTGGCTACCACTCATATCAGCCTTTGGCAAAAGCGAACACATGTGAGGTATCTTGTTCTTACAAGAGGAAATCACTTGTGCATCTTGGATGCTCCGTGGTGGTTGAGTTTTCTGGAAAGTGCTGACTTTTTCATGTAGACGACAGTCAATACTCACATAGGTCAACTGTTTGGCTGTTTTCTCTCATCTGAATTTTTCATTTTGGATTAATATAGAGTATGGGTCTCAAAACCATAGACATCAGAACAAATGCTAGGTCATGATTAGAGCTCAACTAGATCGGAGGAGGGGCTTAGGGTAACATTGTGTGGTGGAAAAAGAACCATCAGAGTCAGTAAATTAATTTAAAAGATTGAGGACACTTCTCTGCACCAACCAGTGTTGATGCATTTCTGTCGTACATTGCAAAACGGCTGCTTCAGATGCAAGAAGTCCTGGAGTTTCTCTTGAATTCTCTTTCTCTCCCACCATGTTTTTGCAATTAAATACTGGATGAAAATTCTTTTTCCTTTCCTTTTGTTTTGTTTTTTTGTTTTTTGTTTTGAATGTGTTACTTTTTCCTTAATATGTAGCAGCTGATTTTTCCTCTGTTGGCTCACTTGGGCACAGAGACAAACCTCCTTTCAAGGAACAGAGTTCCAACATTGTTGTTGATTATTTTAATGGGAAACCATCTGTGTGGCAAGGCAGGCTCTCCAGCTTCTTTCTGGAGAAAAAAAAGAGATGCAAGTATTTTAGCCAAAGATAAAACCCTTCCCTCTGTAATGTGGATGGACTCACAAAGAAAGTAGGCATAAAGGCATGTGTCTCCTCACCATGCTCACGAAGACCTGATTTTCAAGAGCAGCCAACCTGTGGCAGACAGTCCCCTGGGAACACAACTGGCCTTCTTCAGAGTGTGACCCACTCTTGGTGCTTCCCACAAAGTTGCAGCTGAGATCTGCTGCTCCTTTGGGGCACAAAGGGCGGGTTTGCTTTCCAAGAGCTCTTTGTCCTTCTTTTTTCTGGTTTTCTCCATCTTACCTTCCCAAAGTTTGAGTGGCATTTCTTGCAGGAGTCTTTTGCTTCCTCTCCATCCCATTCTGTGGTTTTCATAGCCTGTCAATCCGAGATAGTTTTGACTTCTTTTGACAAACACCTTCACTTAGAATCACAATGTGGTTGCCCTGAAAACAAAAGGCGGCCTTTCTTTTCTTCTTTCCTCTTTATGAACTAGAGACATAATGTGTAAAAGCTTGGTGTAAGCTCACAATAGCACTTTGTCCTCTTTCACATCACTTGCCAAATAACTACTGTTGTGGCAACAGCTGTAACCAAGCATGGTGTCAGCTAGTTTTGCCATAACATGACTGGGTGCCAATAATTTTAATATGATGTGAAACACACTCCCAGGCAGTGCAATGAGGCATCTATTATTAAATTCCTTGAAATGTCATCTGGATTTTTTTTTTTTTTTTTTTTTTTTTTGCATCAATTCAGGTCTCAGCACTGGACAGTGTTGTGATTAAAAGAAAAAGAACAGAAAATTCTCTCATTATAGTAAACATTTCCAAGAAAACTCTCACCCTGAAGCAGACAGCTCTACTCTGCTTACATAGACAGCAACAGCAAAGGCTCTGTGAAGGCTATAGGGGTGGAGGTTATAATTGTGGCTACCAGTTGTTTGCTGCTCTTCACTGTAGCACTTTCTTCAGTGACAATAAATGCTGTTTATTTTTAGGCTTCTTATTCTGAACGACTTATAAAAACTAAAAGGTAGGAACCTGGTGAAGCATTTGTTTTTAATACATTGCTTACATTGTGCTCCAAAGCATGGTATTCAGCATTATTGTTAATGATTGAAGCATTAGCATTTAATTGTGTAAAGCAATTAAAAAGCTCAATATTACTACTTCTTGGGCTGAGTCCATTAATACAGCAAGCATTAGTAAGAAATGTATTGAAGAAGTTGAACAAGGTCATAAATGTTCTGTGTGCAAAGAGCACCTAATGCTTTTTTGCAAGCCTTTAAGAAGTAGTTTAAAAAACAAACAAACAAACAAAAACCTTGTGAGGTGAATAGATAAAAGGCTTTCTTGGTTTAGTTATGTCAGTTTGGCTTTCTCCTGTAATTGCTGGGGTTGTTTTGTTCCTAAAGAGGGAACGGATGCCAAGCTGAAGAGGTAATTTCTGAGCACTGTTTCAAGATATTGTGAAAGTTCTCAACTTTTCTGTAATAAGAAAAATAACACTTCTTTAATGATGTCTGTTTATTGCATATTGTTCTTCTGGATGCAGTTCAGTGCAGCTGGCAGCAAATACTTGGGAGAAACCCAGGGCTGAAGAAACAGCGTAGGGGGAACCTGAGTAGCCCTGAGTACCTGCAGGCTGTGTGCACCGACTCCTCTGGGTGCTGTCAAGCAGTCCTTACCTTACGTCACCGTGGATGAAATTGAAAGAGATCATTTGCGTTTGATCCCAGGTGTCTTTACATTTGAATCCAAACAGGAAAAAGCTCCTGGCAGCATGGAGCTGGATTGGAGGTGTTGATACTCCAAACACGTCCGGATGTCACTCTCCTTGCGTCAGCTGGGCTGGCTGTGGGGCTTACTTTCCTTTGGTAATCTTAGGAGTTACTTGCACAATGAAAGGTCCAGGTTTTTCCGACCTGTAAAGAGCCATAGCAGAGCTCTATAGTTGTAAAGTATCATTACGTGCTCAGAAGCGAAGAGGTTTTTACTAGGGAGGAGCTCAAACCAAAACCCTAAATGTGGATATTTCTAAACCTTGGAATCTGTATCCGCATCTGAGTTTTGCAGGTTCCATGTGCCAGTAGCACATTAAACCAGCGTATGACATGGAAATTTCCCTAAAACTTACAGTATTCCACATCCAGGTGCAGTTACAACTAATTTCTGCAGGCTCTGCTAGACAGTTTCCAAGGGAAATTTTTGTTTAATTTAATATGAAGCCAAATCCACTGTATATCTTCAAGTCTCTACTTAATATTTGAATGTGTGCAGAACAGAAGCAGCACAGGCAGAAATAATATGGTGTTTCCCAAAATGACTTGTTTGACCCCTAGCTTGGGAAAAAGACCGACCTGAAGAAGCAGGAGCAAGTTCTGTCTCTAGATCCACACAGGTTTTGGCTTCTCTAGTGATGCTGCAGTCATGGCATTTTAAAAGGGTACAGTTGTTTTCAGTCCAAAAGCAAGTTGATTCTTCATGCATAGTTGACACTACTGTTTAGGCTGACGAGGGTAAATTTTAGGACAAACCACAGGAAATGGCTTGGAGAGGTGGAGGATATTAAGAAAATATTGTACTGCTGCTTTAGAAGTAAAATGAAACACTTCAGGCTCCATTTTCCCATACGATGTTTAAAGCCATTGTTTTGATAATTTTTTTTTGCAAAAAATATTGCAACTATTGAAAACAAATGTGCTTCAAAACATATAGTTGTTTTTTGTAATCTCAGACCAAGACAAGTCACATGAAAATCCGCTTCTTCTCATGGAGGGCAGCCTGAGGTTTTGTGAAAAAGCGTTTCTTTCCTCCTTCCCCTGTCCCCTCACCCCCTGGTTTTGGACTAATTGTGTCTCCTTGAAAATACTACTTTCTGTGTCAGCTTTGAGAGTGAAAATTGTTCGACTTTTTGCTTATGGAACAATCTACTTTAGCTGGGAAGTCAGACACAGCAATAGGAACAGAAATAGCACTTTTAAAGCTGATGGACTGTATTCACTTTGGTATGTAGAGAATGGCAACAGCAGTCATTAGTATTGAGAGAATTCTGTTCTTTCTCTGTCTCTCTGCCCCTGTTGCAAGATGAGCAAGGGCTGACCTGAACTTTTGTTTGTTTGTTCTGCTGTGGGGTTAAAGATTCACGCTCCCACCCCAAAGAATGTTTTATTCTGTTTTTGTAAGGGGGGAATTCAACTTTTGTGAAGGCAAAAGAAAAATCCTTGCCCGATACAAGAAACAGCTGAACAAGACCTAAACTGATAGATTCCCTGCCCCCCCCCAGCTTTCTACCTGTGAAGAAATACAGTATTTTTAGGGTGAGGGGTGATTGTGGAAAGCAATGATTGAACAAATAACTGCTTTAAGGCCAGTGCTAGAAACGCTTGCCAGTATAGTAATGTCAGTTGGAGGTGTGATTTTTGGCTGCATGCGTGTATTGGCAAAAGCCCTAGTATAGACATGGTCGTACCAGGGAAAAAAAAAAAAAATGCTTTGGCCAGTATATTCTATTTTGCTTGGGGAGGGTATAAGCTCTAACAACAAAAGCACTTTTTTTCTGCTGGTAAGTTGCAACTCCAGTAGAAGCTCATGCCAAAATAGTTATACTGTTGTAGCGGCAAACCTTTTTCATAGACTAGACTTCTGAGTCTGGTATCCTAACTTTAGCAACTGTGCTCCTGTTATTGTTAATTTTAACAGCAGCAACATCTGAAGGTGATTTGAGAGCCTTAGACTTTGTAGCATTGTAATGATCTTGAATTTACAGATCTGCATTTCATTTACTCCCCATACTTAGGAGAATTGCAAACAAAATTACACTGGACTCCATCTTTTGCATGCAAGACATTTCTTTACAATTCTTTTTTAATGGCTTTTTCCTAGCTACAACTCAAGTAAAAAGGCCCATGTGCTTTGCAATTGTCTAAACGCTGAAGAATGAAATTATCTTTGGATTTATTTTCTGATTCATTACACAACTGTTTATAGTGAAACATGGTTCTTCTAAGTGTAACATAGTCTTCATACCTAGGTTTTGCAGATTTCTGTAGCAGTTTTTTTCTTGAATATATTGAATATATTGGGATTCTGGAGATGTTGTCATTACCTTGTGGGACTACGTAGTCATACGTGTGATGCTGCAGGCCTTCTGTGTGAACTTTCCTTATATTTTACTCACACATTAGGATGAGAAAGAAGTCCTTTTTTCTAATACTGAAGCACGTTGCATCAGCCATCTTCAATACATGAAATCAGAAGGGGTGAATACTCATTCCAGGTCTCGGTTTCATGTCACAAGAACATTTCAGCTATTGTGTAATCTCTCCAGAGTGCCCTCACACTAGGAGAGCAAAAACAATACTGTTCTCAATACTGGAGGGAGGTGACGCTTGGAGATGTTGTGCAGTCTGCCCTCGGCGATCAGTACTCTGCTCATCTGCCACTGGTATTTCATGCCAACTGACTTTTATACGAGAATACCAACATTTGAATCTTGATCGCTAGACTTTTTGTTCAGCCTACTATTGCCTTGTTATGATACGGTACAAGAGAATGTTATGGTTGGTTGGGTTTTTTTATTTTTGCTTTAAATTACCTCTGACTTCATTGGGTGTAAAATGCAGCCAATGCTGAATGCTTTTGAAAATCCCACCCTTCAGTTGGTTTTGGTTTTGTTGTTGTTTTTTGTGTCCGATGTAGGACTCAGTAATATGTACTGACACAACATCTCGCTGGAGCAGAACAATGATTGATTGTGCTAATTACTGACATCGCAAAACCACAGACAGTAATCTTGATCTTGGGGCGGGGGGCGGAACCCTACACATTAGGTTAAGACCTATTAAAAAGATAGTTTATGTGAGTCTGGTAGGATAAGAAAACTGAGCATGTTGAGTTTCAGAGTGTTTCGCTTTCTAAGTTATGCTCTTCATAGTTTTTTAAAATAGAGGGGGAAAAAGAAGGGAAATGCTGAGGAAGGTTAGTGTTTAATAAATGGTACACACATCTGAAGCTGTATTTTCAGTATTCCTGGTCTTTCAGTCTCACAGTTTATCTTCTTCTAGGCTCGTGAAGCATGAAATAAGTTAAAATCAATAGGTTTTTAAAATATTTGGACTTTCTGGCATTTTTTCTTTGTTGCTCTGTGACTTGGACAACAAACATTGTGAACTGAGTAGCCTCAGTTTGTTAATCTCTCCCTTGGGTGCATCCTTTCTTAGTTCAGCAAAAACACAAACAAAAAAATCTACTGCATGTGGTCAGTATTCAGTTTGCTTGGGCTCATGTGTCTTGTTGAAACCAGAATATTTTCTCTCCAAGACAAGCCCAGCCCCTTATTCTTGGTAAGAATTCTCAGTTTTCATTCTGGATTGTAGCTGTTAACCCTTTTGCCATTTCAGCTTCAAAAATCAACTAAAAAAAATCATAGTATATTTAAGGGCAATATGCATGTTTAACATTTTGCTTGTTCAAATAGCTGAACTGCGTTTGTTCAAATATAAAAACACCACAAACAAACAAACAAACAAACACCCCAAGCAAGCAGAAGATCACCTAGCCAAAACCAAAAATGAGAAATTTCCTTCTCAAAAGTGCAACTTTCAAGAAACTTTGGGTAATGAACTATAAACAGGAGGTTAAAATGGAAACACTCTGACATCTGAATCTGCAGTGTCTGCTACCCAGTGCCTTAAGTACTTTGGCTGAAAGCAAAAATGCAAAAGACTGACTAAATGCTGGCATTTGCAGCTTCATTCACAGTTCGAGCGGGTTGCTAGCAACCTTCTGCCTGCGAGTGACAGGGTAAGATTGAGTCTCAGGTGGGGATATGAGGGAGTTCCTCCAGTCCTCTTGCTATAACACAAACTCTCTCAGGGCAGCTATACCTCAACTCTAGAAATCTAAAGGAGATTTAAACAAAAATAAAACTTATTATAAATATTTATTCTTAGGGAACCTGCCAATGAAATTGTAGTATGGCAAAGGTTTGCCCTATGGTGTGCCTCTTACCAGGAGAGCAACAAGAAAGAACTGGGCAAAACAATGGTTTCTGGAGGAACGTTTAATTGAAAGCTTTTCCCTTAAAAATATCATCTTTCCAGAAATGCAGATGTGCATGATAATCCTATAGGGATATTGGTATTTGGCCTCTAGGATTTTAAGAGTCTTGTTCCCAAGGTTAAGATATACAGAGAGCCAAATTTTATTTGAAACTATTATACAAGACAGATATGGAAGCTCATGGAGTATTACATTGCAAATCACATGTTAAAGAGAGACACATGGCTCTTGAGCTATAAAATGAGTAGAGAAAGGAATGATATTTAAAAGATGTCTTTAACCACTTGTTTTATTCATTAATCTGCAGTTCACAAAGCATTATTTGCAGCAGAAAATGCATTATAGGGTTGTTTCTGAAAAGCAAACAAATACTTCAGACATTTTCACCGCTAACTGTGTAACAATAGCAAAGCAAATACTGATGGCGAGCAATGTTTCTATGAGTGAATGTGTTGAACAGCTGCCACTTTCCACCCTTGAGACTTCTGCGTATCTATGTTGGATGAAGTGATTCCTGAAGCAGATTTGTCATACGCTTTGTGTTGCGGGGGGGGTTAAAGGGAAGAGCTGAATCTGTGATACGGGGCCTTAATGTAGATTTCATCGAATCAAGCGGGACTTCTGCTATTGGCCTGACAGGGCTGTTGCTTACGAACAAGTACAAAGGTCTGAATGTGCCCCATGGCAAAACTCCCAGTGCAAGACCATCACAACAAGGTGCTATTCTCTCCCACCCTAACTCTCCCATACACAGGCACTTTCGCTCTACCAAGTGCTCCCTGGAAATGCGGTGTCCTCTCTCTCTCCACCCCTGTGACAGTCTTCTCCCTACCTGCACCTTTTGAAATGGCATGAGGTGTTCTCACATATTCACAGTCATTCTTAGACCGTTGTTGTTTCTTACCAGATTTATAAAGAAGAGGGCATTGCAGCTTTGAAAAAAGCACTCCGAAGTTTATCAGAAGAATGACATTACTCAGATATTACCAACTGTGTCATTCCTAAGGATATTATTCTGTTCTCATGGTCTGGATATTTTGTATGAGTGGGTTAAGTTCCGTCAGCTACAGATGCAAGCAAGCAGCTGAACTTGGTAGATACTCATTTCCAAAAACATATTTCAGGGTATCATATTTTGCAGAATACAGTTAAGCCTACTCCACTTATAAGCAATACAAAAAGATATAATGAAGAGTTTTGATTATCATAAATAGTTGATTTAAAAGAGCACTGGTTACTTATCCTTTGACTACAGTTTTTTGTTGATACAATCCGTCAAACAATCATTGGAGGTGAACAGTTTTCCCTCCTGAAAAACGTTTGCATTTTCAGAAAGATGTGCATGCTTTCTTCCTTTCCCTCACCCCCTTCTCTGTGCCCCCAAATAGCATATAACGTGCTGGTTAGGACATTTCCATGAGTTATGGAAAATCCAGCTCCAGTACTCACTTTTTTAATATTCAGATCAGGGTCTGGACTCTGAGTTTCCTAAATCCCAGAAAATGCTGCACTCCAAGGGTTCCCAAATTCAGCGTGCTCAGTTTATGCCATCACAGAAAGTAAGAGCAACTACTGCAGTCTCATGGCTACTCTCATGGCACATGCAAGATAGGCTTTTTTGTTCACATCTGAACTCTTCCAACAGGAGAGCTATGAGAGACCCATTCCAGAGTAGCCCAATGGTTAAATGTTCAGGTAGGCCATCAGATTTAGGGTCTCCTGGTCTTCTTCCCGCAGTGAGTGATATGACCTGGTGAGTTTGCTCTGGAGTTTCCTTCTTCTCTCTCCCTGGAAGCTGCTTTCTGAGCTACAGCCACAGTCTGTGTAGTTGGCATGTACATGCCCAAAATGTTGTGTGCTCTGCTCTGAGGAGGAGCAGAAAATAAAACTGAGCAGAAGCCTCAGAAAGAGATTCTCTATCTCCAAGCTGGCAGTAGATGAAAATCCCAGAGTGCAAATATCAGGGAATCACAGAAATTCGTCTAGACCATGAAGTACAGCCTGGGACCGATTAAAAGAGTGGATGTCATAGGCTTCAAGGTAACTGTTACCGTGGCTTGGGTCTGATCCTCATGTAGTTGTTTGGGTAAACCCCAACATGAGATGTCCCTGGGCACTACTGTCAGGGTGTGGGTCAGGAGTCTGTTTTTTGCCTGCGCAAAGTCCTTTTATTAATGGCTGGCTGGCTTCCTGATGCGTGGGCTCTAGATGTGCATGTATGTACTCACGCTTTTATAAAAAGACTTTGGATAAGTGACTGTTACTTGAAAGACCCAGAAGCAACTTGTCAGCTGCCAAATGGGAGGCCTGGTATTGTTCCTGCTGCAATAATCTCTCTTTATTCTGCAGGATGGTACCACAGCAGATCACAGAGTGACTGAAGGGTTGTGTGGGCTTCCTACCCTTCTAGGTATGGTGGCATAACAGCTACCTCTTGGCTCTGAAGCTTGCCTCTTCGTTAAGAATAAAATCTGCTTAAGCGTCACCCTTTTTGAAAGAATTCTTCAGAGTTCAAGGTAAATTATCTCAGGGATGATGGTAATCATTGGCCTTTAATTGAACTGTGGTGCTTAAAATCTAGAAACCAGTTCATGGTTAATCATTTAAGTTCATCAGAAATAAGATTCAAGTTGGGGCAATTAGAAAATTGCTTCATTACTCAAACTGTCTAATGATGGTTCACTGATCTTTCACAAATGATAATACAGTAAATGAACTGTGTAGTTTAAGAATAAGTTATTCCAGTTTTAGATAGTTGAGTTGAAAAGTGACTTACCAAAACTGTGAATGGAAGTTATTCAAGATGTGCTGTCTAAATCCTTTCCAATTAATGTTGAGGTCTTGAAGGGCCAGTCTTAGCTTTTTATTAATATGTTCAGTTTATTAATGTATTTTTTGATATATGCATAGTGTGACTGCCTGGTACATCTCAAGATGTTGCATAATTATTATCCTTTTAATTTGGGGTTCTACTCCTTAGTCTTGCTTAAAATTCAGAAATATTTCATAGCTTAATAACTTAATAACTCATTAGAAAGCCATGACATGTACTTGAGGTTACCTCAAAGGCTATCCATATTTAACAGTAAACTTGAGATAGTTCATTGACAGTATGACTGTCATTGACCAGATTAAATATTTAAAGTTGTGTTTTGACCTTTTGCCTTACATTTAAACCATATGGGGAAACTGAAATAGATTGTGTACAAAATTTGGATCTTTATCAGGTGGTTATGGCATTATGAAACAACAAAAAATTACTACTTTGCTTAGTAATAGGACTATAGATATATATAATTTATTAAATATACACTTTTATAAAAATTTGTTACCTTATTCTCTTTTAGATATGTCTTCCTCTTCCCTGTTAAAAATCCCTAATAAAAAGAACTTCTGCTTCCAATTTTGGGGCAATATCTGTGGCCAACAAATTATTGCCTAAATATGATACAAGATACAAATGAGGTTTTTGAAAAACAGGACTAATTAAAAATGTTAATGGTGTTTTTCAGATCTTTCATGCTTTTATTTTGCCACATATAAAAAGGGCTTGTTTTGGATATTTGAAATGATGTTCTCTTAGGAACCTCTTTACTGGGATCTAATGTACAGAGCCAAGACTCAAGGAGAAATCGCATCCTAGAATCATAAACGAATTGGAAGCTTTAGAATGGCCTGTTCAGTTTTGACGGGCTTTTCCTGAAGGACCTCAAATGACTGGGGAAGTAAGCTTTCCTGTGAAAATGCAACATGTCTTTAGTCTCTGGCTTTTCACACTTTTCTCAGACCATCAACCGCTGACTGTAGAGGTTTCTCATGAGTGAACAAAATCGTAGCTTTGCACCCCACCCAGCTGCCTGTATGCCTGGTTTTGTCTGTGTTGGTGGATACACATGATGTTTCTCTAGGCTGGTGATGTGATAGATTGTTTCCCGTTCTCTCCCTGTTGACGTCCATGAAATATTTTATTTCATTGAGTTCAAATGCTGTTCTAGAAACAAAATAAGCATGTTTTAATTAGTTTATGTCATAAAATGTAAGCTGTCATACTGCATTTACAAGGATTCCACAGATTTCTATTACCATCCTCTTGATTTAACTTGGTAATTGTATTTATGTAAAAAGGCTCAACGATAAGCTACCCATGCACAGGGCTAACGACAGAGGGATGGGAGGAAGATGGGAAAGTATTTTATTCCCTGGCAAGGCTTCCGTACTGTTGGCCTTTGTGCAGACCATCCTCCTTTAGTCCCTTTGCTATGTACCCTTCCTTCCCTTTTACTGTCTGCCAGTCTATGGATGGTATAACCTGGTGTCTCAAGGGATCATTAGATTGGATAGCGACTCCAGAACGGTTTCTGATGTGCTTCTGACACAGCACAACTATCCTTCACACAAGGCTGGAGGTAACTTTGAAGAATGTGGCTTTGTGTTCTTCTGTATCACACCTGCAAAGAAAACTAGCCTGTTACTGCAGTATTTTAATACAGTGACAGCAACTTGATCCAAGTTCCCCAGCTGTTCTTGTGGACAGCTGGTGACCCACAACCACATAATCCACAGTGTTTTGAACTGACAGTTTGATGATAGATGCTTATTGTCCATGAGATGTTTTGAGACTGGGCAGTGATCTCTATGTCCTAAATGTTGCAACTTTTCTGAGCAGTTTGTTATTTTTGAGGCTTCCCCTGAACGGATGCATACATTTCTAGTCACATATATAGCAGTGTGTACGTGTACTTCTTTGTCATAGTTCACTTTTCTCTCTGAAAGCTTTTACCTTCCATGAAACTGCTTGGAATCTTCCTGTACCTTTTGAGTTTTGTAGGGAGTTAATTAACTAATCTGTTCCCAGGTAGGTTCTGCACCTCACCAGGTGCCTCCCGTACCAGGATCCGTGCGTGCCCTGCTGTCCTTCTCGCAGTGCTGAACACTGGCCAGCAAGACTCACACGCTCTTTCCCATGCAATGCCAGAAGCCTTTGGGGGATGTTAAGTTATTGCCCTGGAGAGGAAACTGTAGAACCACTTAAGGTCTTGTAACTCATGATAGCTAAAAAGCTTGAGTATTGGTTTCAAACGCCATTGTTTCCCTAGTGAAGTCTAGAGCATGACATGTAATCAGCATCAGGATGCACTGTGAAGTGATGTTGGGGTCTGGTTGTGTTATGTAATGGCAAGTTCTTACGGTAGTGAAATTTGAGACGTCTCAATGGGAAGCTTTGAGGCCCCTTAATTCTGTAGTACATGGTTCTCAAAGGTCTTTGCGGACCCATTTAACATGTATAGCATTAAGTGTTTTTTCTCCTAGCACCTGTAGTTTGGTTCCCATTCCTCTCACCTTTTCTTACTACTAGGCTAGTGCCAAGCTGTTTCCAGAACTGCTCTGCTCTCAGAGACCTTTTCTGCTAGGTTTCGTTCTAAATAAGTACAAGAAATGTCTTTCTTATTTGCAAGTTAAAAGCATATCCAACTTTTGTCCTTCAAAAGAAATTTGACCTCCTTTTAAGAGACAAATAAGTAATGACTTAGAAGCTGAAGGTGCTGTGCTTCTAATTTCTGCAAGACTAAAGATCTTGTTAAATGAAGAATTTGTACTATGACTAATACAGCTTTATTTTGGTGAAAGATAGGAGGAAGCACTCCATTTTGTATATAATGCAACTATAATATAGCCCAAAGCTCTCCTTAAAAACTAGAGCAAAACTGGGACTTAATTTCCCCTAGTTGCTGGAGCAGTCCAAGATTTTTGTCTGGCTGTGGAGCTTTTGCTCTATTTATGCTATAACTTGGAATTTCTTTCTAACCATTTCCTAAGTAAGCACAATTTAACCAGTTAGCAGACTGATTTAGAGGCTGAATTCCAATATCCTTTTTCTGTGAATGGTTCCATTGGCTTAATTGACTCCTTGGGAAGTAAGGAAGTATTCAGAGTAAAAGTGATGGACCTCAGTTTTAGCTAGTTATATTTTATATTTAGCAGCCAGCTGAAATACCACTTCTTGTACATGTAAAAACAACGGTGCTTTTCATAATTCTGTCCTCAAGAGATATAGTCACTAATATAATGACAATTAAAAAGTTTTATTGATGCATATATTTCTTAGCCATCGCACATCATGAAGTACTCTAAGAAACCAGAGGATTCTTTGTTTAACAGCTGGTCAGCTAACACTCTAAGAAATCTTTCACTGTAATCTGTGTAATTCAAGGTCTGAAACAAATTTTATTCCCCAGAATAAACCGACAAGTGCATGAGGTGAGAATGCAATTAAAAATGCCCTGCCAATTTTATGAACAGACAAGCTAAGGTACAATGAATTTCCCAAGTCCTCAAGAGACCCAATAGGTTTGTGACAAAACCTCAGGAGCGGCGCTGGAGAGTGTTGATCCACATCAGGTTCTCTAAAGAGTAATTCAAGCACACTTTGATACATCCCAGAAAGGAGGTAGAAACACCTTTCTCATGCAAGGTAACTGCTCTGATATTCCAGTTTTTTGATGGAGAAAGTACACATTTCTGTTATCGTGACAGAAAACAATGAACACAAGTTCTTAAAAGCTTTTAGAAGAAACTTCTTAAAAGGTGCCATATTAATTACTCTTAGGTATTTTTCAGTTTAATGATAGCTAAATATAGTGCTTACACAGGGTTAAATTAATCATCATCTTCCTTATTAAAACAAATATCTTCTCCCAGGGATTTAAAATGTGGATTTTTTTGTTACTATTAAACAGTCAAAATGCTTTTGTCAGATAAGGCAAGAAATGGATTGTTGAACCTAGGAACCTCCTGCATACTATTCCTGAATATATTAGCATTAAATATTTTGCCTTCCAGACAATAAGTTATAAAACAGCTCTTTAAAGTGGGGATGATAGGGAAAGGATGATGGAGGCCAGTGAGATGGTGGTTAACACATTCGCTTGTAGTGCTTGCAACCTTGCTTCAGACACTCGGCAGTTTGTGAAGAGAGTTGTCTGTTCTCAGCTGAGTTTCTTTATAGCAAAGCCTAGCACAGTGGCTTTGCTTTAAAGAGGTCATGGACTTAGAAGCTCAAGCGGAATATTACAGGTCTGAATGAGAAGAACTGACAGAGCTGTGGGAGGAAGTTTTTCTTCACTGGCCTTCACTTTCAGGAGGCTTAAAATTCTCCAGATTCTCAACTAAACTTTTTTTAAATTATCAAATGAAGTCGGTGTGTTAACTTTGCTGTGGACTGTACACCAGTGTCATGAAGACTCATCCTTGAGAAATATGCAGCCCTTCTGACTCTTCCTGTCTCCCTATCACGCTTTTACATTTCCACTTGGTAGACTGTCACCTTACTATGATAATTGTTTGCTAGCACTATTAATGAGCTCTATGGCTTTGGTAAATATCACATCAAATTGGTTTGACCCAGTCTTACTCAAAAATGAGCTAAATTAACAAATTAGTAGTATTAATGTGATTTAAATGCAACGATGTTACCCTGGAGAGACTTTGTAAGGATGTGGCTCAAATGGATAGCTGGTGCATTTTCATGTACAAAATCCAGAATCTGCTTTGAATGTTTATCTTAAATTTGTCTGTAAACTATGAAACTCCATTTCAACCACATAATTGCCTTTTAGTATCCTTGCCCATCAGCTGTAAAACGTCAAACAAACATTAGGAGCTTCAGCAATGGGTCCATTTTATGAGTGTATAGTAAACTTTTTCATCCTAGTGAAGTTTATTTAGGTATCATAAGTTGATAACATTCTAATGCACGAAGAAAGCGTGTTTTCTTTCTTCTGAATCAGACAGTGTTCCCCTGATAATTATTCTGAAGTAAAATATAATGAAGTCAGCTTTAGTTTTATGAGCACTAGCATCATGTCATATGCTGGCAAAGTTTATAAAATAACTGGATATACACATTACATTAATATTAAAAAAGAACAGGGAGATTATAAAAAGGTATTTAATGGGACATGAGAAAAATATAACTTCTAGATGACGATACTGGGAGAAAAATTTTTCTCCTCTAAAAAGAAGTAGTGAATTTGAGTAAGAAAATCTAGTGTCAGTAGGGCTTTGAAGCTTTTTCTCAGAACTCTATTCAAATTTACTGAAAGTGAGTATTCTTTCTGTAAGGCTTTGAATCATCCTCTAAGTTTCCATTGCAGAAATCTTTTCTGTCATCCTGGGTAAAAATCCAATCTGTCCCCACCCCAGTTACTGAATCCTATAGGATTTTTCCACAGGAGTAATTAAGAACACTCATCTTTTCACTTTCTGCCGTAATTCTTAAAGAGCCGTAGGAGAAAAATAGGCTTTAGAGGAGTGGAAAAAATTTCTTCTGAGTGAAGGCGACTTGCCCAATGTCACAGGTATGTCCTGAGTGAGGAATTTCAGTGTAGGTTCATCCCCGCTTTGTGAGCTCTGCCGTGGGGTGATGCTGTCGTTGAGACTGGAACTATCTTGCATTTCCGAGTAGCCTGGAATGGGGCCACGCACCAATGTGTTCAGTCTAGTGTTTACATGGGATCTGTTTGCGTAACTGAAGGGATGGAGTCTGTGTAAACAATCCCATCGATTATGACAGCTAATGCCAGCTCAGCAGTATTAGACTCAGTACTTAAATATTTCAGGCTGATATCTATTTGTTTTCTCACTATACTGGAGTGTTTATTAATAAGATTTAGTATGTAAATACTCTTCTCTAGTGCTCAGTGCTGAACATGCTCTCCTTTTAATGGGATTTTAGTTTTGTCCTTGTAATATTAGTTTAAAAGCCATTGATGGCACAACCTTGTGCTAATTCAAGCATTATTACTGCCTGTGTAACATGCTGCCCTGAGTCATTCAAAAAATAAATACGAATTAATTCAGTGTCTCAATGGAAGATGATGACACAAATGTTGTAGCAGACCCGTAATTTGATGGTCATTGTCAAAATCACTGTGGCTTTGACATGCAGATTTAGATACAAAGAGAGAGTCTGTAGTCATTTCCGATTACCTTGTTGTCAGGCTCACATTTTGCCTTGCTTAGTCAACAGCCTATTTCTTAAGCTGTGTCACCCCCGTACCAGTCTAGGTTCAACAACACTGTTTCTCCGTTCCAGCAGCCATTTTGGTATTGTCGTTTCATTGAACCACCCTATAGGTGATATATAGCATGCTTGCATGAGGAGTTTTTCCTACTTGTATATCTCACTTACAGGGAACCTTTGGTGAATCTGTTGCCGTATTTTATTTGAGAAGGTGTTATAACTCATTGTAGTTGGCACCAGCCCTAATCAAGGTCAGTGCCAAACTTGGTACTGGTGCCAGTGGTCTGTTATCCCTGGCATAGCTACATGGCTTCTCTGAAGGACATTGGCTGAGTCAACAATAGCGTGTTTCCGTCACTACTGCTACATTAACTCTGGAAGTTTTGCTGGAAAAATAATGCTGGCAGGGTTTGGTTTGGTTTTGTCTTTCTTGTTCGTAGCCAGCATAGCAATGCCAGAAAAAGATTCTCTTGGAGACTAAGCATTAACGGTCTACAATTTGTGGATGCAGCTGATCAGTGAGTCTTTCAATCTGACCAGCTTCAGGTTGTGCATAGAGTCCCAGAGAGAGAGAGAGTGGCCACAGTGCTCTTCTGTGGCCGCAAAAACTGCAGACCCGCTAGCCTGGAGTGACTGTCCTGCTCTTGTCTCTTCTAAGCAGAGCAAACTTGAGAGATCCGCTGTAAACTCTACCGCCTTGTTCTGTTTCTCCTCTTCTGAAGTGCTGCAAATACTAGTAAGCGACTCTGGCCATCAAAAGCTGAAGGTGGTTCTTAAACCACTGGTCTCTTAGCAGTTCCACCCAAGCTGGATTTGGCCCATGCTTTTTCCAACCTATCCCTCACTAAAGCATATATTCATATTCAGAATTTAATAATTGACATGATCGACTGGGCTTGTTCTCAATTTTAGACAAGCTCAGTGGCAATGAAATCAGGGGAATTAACTGTGGGAAAAACAACAGTAGCAAAGAGTAGGGCTGGTGTTTGGATTCCCCCACCCTTCCACTCTCTCCTTCCACATGGCTGGAATATTTAACCATGCAAGAACATTAAGGTTAAAGAAGCAGCACTGACTTTCAGCTCATGAAGTTGTGTGTTGGTTTGATACAGTTCTTAGGGAACAATGTCCTGCAGTACCACAACCCAGTCAGGTAGTCTGAGAATATAAGTTTCAGTCATGTTCAGGAGTTCCTTCCCTTCGTGGTTTTAAGAACCTTACCATTATTATCTATCTTTCCGTGGTTTTCTAGACTCTAGTTGACTATGATAATATTACAGTACAAATTAAATTCTGCTTCCAGTGATTTTCCCTAGATCTCATTTGCTGCTTTCCTGCACAAGTTATGAAGTGTCACAACTCAGCAGTACCAATTATTAGTTTTTTCATTTAATGGGTAGTTTGAGTGTTCTAGGAGAACCCCTTTTCTTAACTTAATAATAGTATTCTTAGGCTGTTGCGTAGCATTTAACTAGTTATTGTTTGTTCTGTACTATTTGAACATGTCTAGTTATACTGTTCTGGCATTGTTGCAAATACAGTTCTACAATCGAAGTAAAGCAAGCACTTGTGATTTCATGGATAGTTTCAACTTTAAGTCTTTATTTTTTCTTGTGTTTAGTCCTAATTATATAACATTTCTAGTGACACTTCACCATTGGCAAAGCTTCCATAAATTCAAAAGTTTTGTAAGGTTAGAGTCCATGAAATATGCCACTAGGAAAATATTTTTTATATGTCAGTATGTTTAAGTGTGCTTTACCGACATTCTGCTTTCAAAAGGTTTTATCTGACGATACCATTCACCCTTGGTTAACGATGGACATTTAAGCCCTGGTCGTGCAAAGGAGATTTGCCACTCCTATCTTCCAAGCGTGGGATTCATAAATCTGAGCTAAGCATAGGAGCCAGGTTAAGGAGAGGCTGGGCAGGGACTACTTTCCACCTCTTCTGCCAAAGCTGCAATTCTTGATCTTAAATAGAGGCGCTTAAATTCCACCTATATGTCACGTGTAGATGCCACATGTTTTCCGGAGGTCTAGACTTGGTTACCTTTGAGATACCAAACATCATTCCCGCCCCTCACTTCCCCCCTGCCCCAAGCCTGTTACACAAATCAGTGTGTCTGTTCTAACCTGTTCTGCCCATCTCAAATTGTTAGGCCTGGCTTTGAAGGACAGGTGGCAAGTTATCCCTCAAAGCTTCAAGGTGATCTCTGGGCTGGATCCCTGCTGCAGCCCTCCTTGCCCCATGGGTAATTTCCATGTCTCTGGATCACCTCTGTTGAAGCAGTGAAGACAGTGACAATACATTTGTAGGCTTTGGGATGAGTACTTGCTCATTTGTTTCATATTTTAAAACTTGTGATTGTAATCTGTGCCTGTTTCGACTTCTAATTTTTTTTTTTCTTCTTCAGAATAGTTTTTTTCCCTGTGTCCCAGCTCAATTCACAAAGGAAACCAGGTTTACTCATGCATTATGTCTGGGGTTTACAGGCACATTCAACAGCGCATTAAGCTAGCTTGGCCGTAGCAGTTCTACTCATGGCTGTACATACTGCCTTTCTTCGGGAAGTTAGTACAACCACCGTGGTGATAGCTGAATGGGATGTGCGTCTGTTCCTCCACCACTGTTTATAATCTGCTATATTAATGTAGCCTGACATTGGTTTAATTTACAGTATAATACTGGGCTGTAAACTGCAGCTGTTCACAAGTAGATTCATTTCCCATCCAGCCTCCTCTCCAGTGAAGGTGATAACCTCCAGGAGCTCAGCAGGATACAGCTTCAGTCAGTCCAATGTAATCTGCTGTCACATGTCAGCACTCTCTGTCCATCCACATCCCCATGGTGACCTCTGGGTTTGCTGGCCACTCAGAAGGTTGACCAAAAAAAGCTTTGGCTGGAGCTCACACTAGACTATGAGATAAATAAGTGCTTATGAGTTAGGGGCTCACGCGGAGGTAGTCTTCAGTAGCTTTTCCTTATTTTAGTGTATTTGGTAACTTGGTAGAATAGGGCATTTTGGTCATTTACAATCGAACCAATTACTTCGTTTAGGAGAGAACACATTAGATCTACACAGTAGCTTCTCTTCAACAAAAATGTCATTGCCATTTAGATGTTATCTAGATTTCCTGCATAAGAGTTGGAATGGAGCCAAACATTACATGACTCCAGAAAAAAATATTGCTTTAAAATTTTACTTGGCTTTTTAGAGGATGATTTACTTTTTGTGAGGTGAGGAGAAAAAGGAAGGAACTATGTGACAGTGAAAGAGACAGAGAAATTTTTATATTGGGGGTATCTGAGGAAAGTCTTACAGGAGGCTTTTTTCAAAAAAGTAGGGTTTTTTTAAATCAAAAGTGTGTTTCATTATGTTTGCTATCAAACTATGCTGAAGAAACAACAATACGTACGTGTATACGGTGATGCTGGATTGTATCAGCGCTCTGTAAAATCTACAAATTTCCCTTGAAATCGTAAGTACACTGTGTTTCTACATCAGACTGCAATTTCCATTTTGAATATTGGGCTAATTTACCTTCTCCATTGTTGTTTTACCTCCATTTTGGATTGAGATTCCCTGGGAAGGAGAAGGTGCTAACCGTACAGAGTGAGTGACCTCCTCCTCACTCTGAAAAGTGGCTCCTTTTCAAAAGATGCTTCATAGCACAATAGGATGGGAGCAGCTTTTGAAATCTCATTCATTCTGGCTTCTTGACACGGGCTTGGGGTCTGCAACAATAAAACATCACCTGAGATAGTGTCGTGGTTTAACCCCAGCCGGCAACTGAGCGCCACCCAGCTGCTCACTCACTCCCCCCCGGTGGGATGGGGGAGAGAATCAGAAGGGTAAAAGTGAGAAAACTTGTGGGTTGAGATAAAGACAGTTTAATAAGTAAAGCAAAAGCCGTGCACGCAAGCGACGGAGAACAAGGAATTCATTCACCACTTCCCATCGGCAGGCAGGTGTTCAGCCATCTCCAGGAAAGCAGGGCTCCATCACACGTAATGGTTACTTGGGAAGACAAACACCATCACTCCGAACGTCCCCCCTTCCTTCTTCTTCCCCCAGCTTTATATGCTGAGCATGATGTCATATGGCATGGAATACCCCATTGGTCGATTGGGTCAGCTGTCCTGGCTGTGCTCCCTCCCAGCTTCTCGTGCACCTGGCAGAGCATGGGAAGCTGAAAAGTCCTTGACTAGCATAAACACTACTTAGCAACAACTAAAACATCAGTGTGTTATCAACATTATTCTCATACTAAATCCAAAACACAGTACTATACAAACTACTAGGAAGGTAATTAACTATATCCCAGCCGAAACCGGGACAGATAGAACAAAAGGCCAGTTGTTTTAGCACAATCCTTTAAAATACAAAGTTTTGGAGAACGCGCAGAGAGCTTGGGCAGGGGAGAACAAGCAAGGCAATCTCTCCTAAGAGAGGTTGCTTTTTTACTGAAAGAGACTACAGAAGAAGAGGGAGGCTTTCTGCACAAGAGAAGGAGAAACCGTGATTCAATAAGTTATATGGTGCAGTCCTATCTTAGAGAAATCCAGTGTAAGCCTAGAGAGTACCAAAACATGGTGCGTCAGTGACATGCAAAAAGCTGTACCTATTTTTTCACGTGTTCCCATGCATTTCCTGTGAATGCATAGGGATAAATCAAATTAAAGATTTGGTGCATTTGCTGTAGGTCTTCCCATGCCCCTGAAGAGTGAAACATCATAAATTGCTAATCAGGTGGGAGCTCTGGGCACTGGGGTGCACTGAGCTACTGGGCAATCTTGGTATCTTAATAGTGGTCCTGGGCGAACAGCCCCTGTGCCTTACGGTCCTGCTTGTGTAAGGAGGACACTAGGTGCAGTGTTTCCAGTTGGGAGGAACCACAGTGTGACAGGCTGTTGTAGTTTAACCTGCGAGACTAAAAGTAATACGCACTTTTAATACATAGTAGAAGTCATCAGAAGAATTGTTACCAGGACTGTTACCCTACCAGAATTGTTACCCTATTCTAAAGCACCAGTTGCAGTTAATTTCTTTGTTTTACTTTTTATATGCATTAATTGACCACAGAGAACTGCATTGTGCCATCTAGCAATAAAACAGTAGACTGGAATATGTAATCTGGCTGGACTTTTTTCTCTCTCTTCACTATATGAAACGTGTTTTCTGCTATTTTTTTTCCTGTTTTTTGAAGTGAAGGTGACAATTCTCACGAAGTGTTGGGAGATCTTAAATTTGAAATCTGTAAATGAAAGGTATCTTCAGGTACTTCTGTTGTCATTATTAACACATCACTTCTGTATTAGATGATTAAAAACAAGTCGAACTATCAAATACATATCATTTTAAAAATAAACACATTGTTAGAATACCAACCATTTTGCTAGGTCATAAAAAGACAGAAAGTTTCAGGTGATGTTATCAAGTTCAGAAATACCTTATTTGAGAGAGAAGGTTCAAGAGGTACCAATTTATGCGTACTGCTATTCTTTTAGCATAAGCTAACAAGAACAGTATTTGTTAGAGTAAAAGAAAACTGTTAGAGATTGGGATAGTTCCCATATAAAACAGCCTCTAAATAGTCCCATGTAAAAGTTCAATTTTTGTTTTCTATCAAAATCAGATGGCACAGTCTGTCATGGGAAAATAACTAAGGCATTTTGAGACCCTCAAGTTGTGGAGAGAACATGTATGGCAGTTATTCCACCCTTGGATTAGAGGATGCAGCTAGGTAAAAGTAACAGTCTCCAATGAATTTCTTAGACTCATGTAGATTGGCTTTTTGTGTAATCCAGGGCAATCCTGAATTTACTTTAATTTGTTTCAGGAAATCAAACCAGAGCAGTGACTATAAAGATCCTTTTACTTCCCGTTCTAGTAGCTTTCTCAGTAAATGCTCTTGTTTGCAATCACAAAGACCAGAGGATCCCTATAACTTGGAGAAATGGATAATTGTGATTGTCTGATAACAGGTCCCATGGTTTTAATTCTTAATGTTTATTTTTTACCTTAAATCTTGTATTGTTGCTGCTGTGAAAATTTCATGGCTTGGAGATTGGTTACAAATCCAATTTTAATTGGCTTTTTTGATGACCAAAAAAGGGAGAGGGCTGTGGAAAACTGGTGATTTAGTGCACATTTTAATGATGCTCCTAAAGAGCTAAGTGAAAAATGATACATCTCTTTCCAATTAGGAAATTTGCTTGCCTTTATTATTGCTATTGACAAGATGCCTTTCATTTTGTTGTTCCATCCGTGGTTTAGTCCTGGTCTTAAGCTGCAGTGTTTACCTACACAACAGGGCAAAGGCAAGCCACCATTACTCCTGTGTGAAAACTATTTCATTTTGCCAGCAAATGAACCAACAGCAAACTACCAACAGCAAAAATGTAAACCACTGACTTATTCTGAGTAGTCGGAACTGCAAAGGCAGGTAAAAGCCAGTTAAAATTTGACGCCTGGCCACATGGTAAATTTTTGAGAACCCCAGCTGTTTGAGCTGTAAGAACATCTGTGATTGTCAACAGTTCATTTAGAAAATTACTGGCAATAAAAAAATGCCAGCCCCCCTCAGCAATCTGATTCCTGATGGTCTGCCTGTCCTCTGTATTGTTTTTCTTCGTTCACAGAGAGACTAAATTTGCAAGAAATTTTTCGTCTGTGTTTCCCTCGTGGTACAGTGATCTAACATCATTATTCACTCCTTACTTATACCGGATTTGAATATGCCATTGTTTCTCGGACAATAAAAACATCGTTTGCCTAGCAGTCATCACATACATTAAATCTTTGCCATATGTGTATTACATTCCTGTGTCATATTCCTTGGACAGAGCCTGGGTAAATTCCTTTGGCTCGAGTTTTGACATGATGATTGTAATAACTGAGAAAGCTTCCATTAATAACTGGTCAGAGCACTAAGTTAATACTTTATCAGAATCCTTTGCAATATTTGGATGATGTCGATCTCTAGTGTGGTACTGTCTAGCAGTTTACACGTTAGATCAAAAATATGCTGAAGTCAGGAGCAATGAACCATTTTTATGCTTACAGAAAAAAGAAAATAAAAAGATGGCATGCTCAGTCAGACCTGTCTGTGCAAGGAACCTAAGACAGGCTGTAAGTCTGGCTGTAGGATCTTCTTGAGCTTTGCAGGTCTGTTGCTGCTTGGATTCTTCTTCTCTTTGAAATTTTGGCTGCCTGCAGCAGAATTTCCATTGCTAACGTTGTCTCTGTGCCACACAGCAACGGGGGTAGGAGAATGGTCTACTATTTAGTATTTCTTTCTCACATGTTTCTGCAGCTCCCCCTTATTTCTTTTCTTGTATTTGGCTATAGACCTGCGGGTGAGATCACACGTGTATAGAATGAGAGCTGTAGAAACACATTACTCGGCCGTATTTAGTGCCAGCATTTGAAAGTGCCAAATTGCTTTTTGGGTTTTCAGTATCCCATGTTGGAGTCTTCACAGGCTACTACTATTCCCTGCTAGTTACTCCTTGCAGCACTCGTGTAATATTTATAAATACTTTCACAGATGAACATACCTTTTTAGCTACAGGATGTGGATGGCATTGACCTGTCGTATAAAAACAATATAGTGCTTCTGATCCAGTGGTTCTGATTTTGTAGACTTTTCTATTAGACATTTGAAATGAGCCAATTATAAAAGCAAAGATAGTTTAACCATGACACTTGTTCATTGTTTTTGTCCTCAGCAGTTCTGTGTAGACTCTCTTCATAATTAAGGGCTTTACTGAGTAAAGAAGATTCCCAGCAGTCACCCTGGAATTGGATTAACAGCACAAGAAACTCCTCCTTGCTAACCACATGTTCAGTCCCGTTATATCATTCGATATACAAACCCTGCTTCAATTTGTTTAAATGAATTGCTGCAATTTGGCTCTGTGGACTTGAAGAAATCTAGCCAGGCTTTATTTAGAAGTATAGTGGTGCATAGAGTCTCCATCTGAAATTAGGGCCATGTTGTACAAATTATCATATAAACACAAATTAAGAGAAATCCTCTTCACTGATGAGTTAATAATCTTTGTTGTCAAGACAAAGAATGGGAAAAAGGAGTAGTGTTAGCTCTGCCGTATACTCTGGATGCACAGATTGTAACTTACCAAAGGTGATGCAGAGAATGCGTTACAACATCGAGAACTGAACTTTGATTTCCTGAATACCTGAATATGCTGCCTTAATTACAAGACTGACTTCTATCTTGTCAGTCATTATAAACTCTGCAATTATTTGAGGTTGATACTGTGCCAGGCCATGTATTGTCATGGAAGCAATATAGCTAACGTTAAACAGAACTGTATTTCTCTTTACCTGCAGATGTGTGAAAATAAGTAAATTTTGTCCTCCTGAATTACGAACTGCATCCTTGCTACACTGGTACAAAAGAAAGGATCATTTTAGTATATCCATGTTTTAAAGCTGCTGTCTGGTTCAGCATATCCCAGCAGTCTCCATCCATTTCTAGGATCATCTTTGTGTTAATGGTATTAATATGTTTGCCCAAGTCATGCTGCACAACTTGGTTGTCTTCACTGTCTGTTGGAAAAAGTTTTTCTTTCTTTAGGCTCAACTGAACCTGCCATTTTCATGTGAGGCAATTTATTTTTGGGTATCCTCTTAAGTGGATATCTTGGATGTGGAGAAGTGACTAACAAACTCAGTAGATGCAGGATATTGACAGATGTACTCCAAGGAATCTAGCCGTGGTGCATAAGACATTACCATCTCTTTGCTGTCTACCCCATCCATCCGCCCGAGGTTACCAACCCTGCAGCAGACCTGACAAAATCGAACGTGAGGGGGTGTGCTTCAGTCATTCCAGTGCAAAGACCAGAGGCTTAAATCAAACTTAACCTCTGTTGGCGATATAAGCTGAACCATCAAGCTTTGCACCGAGCCAACCGTTCTGTGGCATCAGCTCTGCTGTAGAGGCAAAAATGTCCCCAAAGGCTGGCACGGCAGAGGAGGACAGTGTATCTGAAAGGCAGCTAAGGAAAAAGACCCTGCAAAGTCAAGTGCAGTGGGATCTCTGATTACCAGCACAGCTCCTCCTGGAGCCATTTGAAGACATGCGGTGGGAACGCTTTCTAAGAGAGCACTTGCAGTCATCATGTGTTTTTGGACACCGTATCAAGCCCAGAGGCTGTATACCTCTTGTGCTGTAATTTTTATCTTAATGGTAATGAATCGGGTTGGGATCTCTTGAGATAGAGATGATATTCCTGTAATAATAAGATTCTAAAATGTTAGATTTTTCTGAGATCTGTGGCATTTGCGTTTTGTATACTGTTGATATAATTTATAAATACTGGGTTGATATCTTTCACAAAAAAATCTAATTTCCAGATTTGGGGTTTATTTTGTCATGACAAATAACGACAGTATAAAGGTGGCTCTTTAAATATCACAAAAGGATGCAATAGTGCTCGCTGTGCTTGGGCAATGTATTTTTTTTACTTTCTTGGGAACGGTGGGGAAAGGAAGAGGAAATTGGAGAGACATTTAAAAATGTCAATTCTAGTTCAAAAGTTACACAAGCAAACACTCTTGACCAAGGTGTTGAATTATAAAGTTTGATATTCCATAAAGCTAAATAATCGGAAGTAATGCTGCCAATAAAAGACATTCATTTATTTACTCGAGGTGTCCATTGTTAGCACTAATAATACATTTCAATATATTGAAATTGCCAGATAATTCTTTTGTGACTTTTATGCTGGATGATATTGTTATTTAAATGAACCTGCAGACAGCACTGTAATGAAGAAATGCATGTTTTGCCTAACAGTTATCAACCAGCATTCCAGCAAAATGAGAATTTTTACCTCCATTCATTCTGAGGGGAAGCTGGGGGTCACTGTTTTCAATATGGACCTTTTAAAAGCCTTTCAGCAGTGAATAATTATAAGCCACAGCTTCTGAAATTACCTGTATTCACTGTAGGGAAGAAGAAACTTTTATCTTTTGTAATGAAGTACACTTGCTCATTCAAATTTTGTAAGACTTCCTTAAAATGGCAGTTGCATTGTGCTGATTTAGTATTAGGTGGAGTAATAAAAGAAATCGATTTTTAAGTATACGGATACCCTTGTTTATTCAATTTTACTTTTCTTTAATTTTGGATCCATCTTGTAAAATAATACAGATGGAAAAAATGTGTGGAGCTCTTGTGTAAATAACCTTATCTGTACAAATTGCTGTTTACTAAAACAAATGTTATTTCATTTGAAGTTTCAAATTCATTTTGCACTTTCATTTGAAGATTGGGGTTTGAAACTGTTTTGTTCATGCTAATTTTTCTATATTAAGTTTTAGAAAAAGATTTTCTTTTTTATAGTTCAAAACTACGCAGAAGATAGGGATTGGAAATATGGCTTGCAGCAATGGGCTTTGGACTTCTCTCTTTGTTCTTAAAAACAAACAGGTTGGCAATATTCATTGGTGTAAAGAAACAGAAAAGTCATTATCTGGGGAGTAATTTTAAAAAAATGATATACAATAATTTGTTAATTATTGCCAGAAAAAGCATGCAGTTTTACTTCTGAAAATGTGCGTTCCGGTTAATGAAAAACATTACCCTGCAGCCGCTGTGGGATTTTTTCCACTTGTAAAAGTTTTTTTTTAAAAGGAAGAAACTGATCCCACACTTTCCTAAATGGGATTTTTAGGCAAGGCTAATTCAAGCCTCACCCTCAGACAATAAGCAAGCACAAAGTTAAAGGTTGAGAGTTTTGCTTTTGAATTCTGTGCATTTACTTTTAGACATAAAATACCTCTCTCTTTTTTTTTTTTTTTTCTTTTTTCTTTTCTTTTTTAACTAAATGGCAGATTGCAAATTGGGTTGATTGTTTCAATCAAAGATGTTTTTCCTGTACTTTGAACGATTCAGAGACTTGATTGATTTCCCCACTCAGAGGAAATCTTCTTCCCTGTCCTGTACAGCACCAACCCGCTTCTGTTAGCATCACTCAAAAAACACTTCATCTGTAAAATAAAATCTAGCTTTGTAAATAAGATGATTTCACAGTAGCTAAAAGTTTTAATCCTGCCTATGAAGTTGTTTAGACTGAGTGATGCTGCTTTATTGTTTGTCCAACGGGGTGGGAGAGGAGGCAGTGGGGATAGCAACCTGATAGAGATAATGATGTTGCTATTAAAGTTGAGCTTTTTTAATCCCCTACTCATGGTAACTGTATTAATGGATGGGTAACCAGGTAGTTTGTAGCTGTATATGTCTATCACCCAACTTGCTAAATATTTATTAGACCAGAATTTTGCCTGTGTGTTAGTCATATTTAAATATGGGCCATATGTTCAATGCTCTGAGATGCTGATCCGTATTTCGTTCAACTTTAGTAAACTTTCTGTCTTCTGTCCATGTTCTCAGGCTGCCAAGCTATGGTAACAAACACAACTAGGCATCTAGAGGAGCAAACATAATCCTTATTATATATGCAGCAATGTTTCTGTGCTGTGAAATAGCTAGGACCAGGACCCTTAGGCAGCATACAAATACAGAGCGAAGAGTTGCCCCCTCTAGAGAATTTACATCCAGATGGCTGAGGCATATAAAGATATTTTCTCAGGGTAACAAGTTGCCTCATGTCAGCTGACAGGAATATGCATTCTCAGCAAATGCAGAGTAATTCAAGATGATTTAGCCCTTTCTCCTGTGATAACTTTTAAACCCAACGACAGGAGACAACAGGTGGATATAAGCAGATGGAGAAGCACGAGGAGTGAATAAGAAGGTCAGCTTCATAGGTAGTGGGCTCAATGTTGCAGCAGCACAGCCATTGTCAAGCTTTTTTTCTGGCATCAGAGTTAAGAGGAGGCTTGAGAGGGGATTTGAAGGAGGATAACGAGGCAGCTTTGTGGACATGAACAAGGAGCTCTACCCAAGCATGGGGGCAGCAGGGGAGAAAGCACAAAGATCCTTGCTTGAAAAGGTAACAAATGGGTGATGGAGCCCACTGTCAGGGGCTGACTGGAGGTGGAAGCTCTCCCCTCTGGAATAAATGAATGAGAATAGGTTGGGAGGGGATTAGGCTGAGAATGCTTTGAAAGAAAAAGCAAGTAGATTATGTTTATATAACAGAAAAAGGGAAGCCGTAGCAAAGAGGAGTAACAATGGTAAAGTGATGAGCAAAGAAAATGCCAATATCAAAAATATTCTTCAAGCTTTTCCAAAGCTGCTCTTTCAATAAGCAGAAGGAAGAGGTGTATTGTAACGATGGCTTTGTATGCATCCCCATCACAACCAACTCCTCACAGTTGCTTTCTGAAACTCAGGAATTATCACTAGAAATTTTCTAAGCCTGGCGTCTACCTTTGAGGTGAACAGTTATATTGCCTGAGCCAGAAGAATTTTCTTGTTCTTTATTATAAGGAAATAGGACAAAAGTGTACTTTCCTGTTGGGAAAAAAAAAAGTCACTGGTCTCTTCATTTGCATTTTTTTAAATTATTATCAAATGGACTCGTTGGTTTGTTGATTTGTCATAATCATTTAAAATTCAGCTTTACAGATTTCTCAGTCTGTTAA
Organism: Fulmarus glacialis; assembly: GCF_000690835.1. NCBI lineage: Eukaryota > Metazoa > Chordata > Aves > Procellariiformes > Procellariidae > Fulmarus > Fulmarus glacialis. The sequence goes on along the minus strand of NW_009206970.1, from coordinate 121,849 downwards.
AAACACTGTTTTCATTATGTCCTCAGATGTGCAGTTTTCATTATTTGCTTCTGAAAAAAATTACTGGCTTTTTTAAAAGGGTGTTTACTACCAGTCAGTCTTATAGCAAAGCACATATTTGTCCTTAGGCAACCATATTCCTCAAAATCTGAGAAAAATCCATTACTTCTTGCCATGCTGAGGATATACTGTATTCTTATACGAACCATCTGTTGTTGATGGAAAGGCAAGAACAGATGATCTGAACTGGCCTGTTAGTGCAATAGCAGCATAATTCTGTCCTGGGTTGGAGACCCAGGATTTAGCTTGACCTCATCACTTCTGTCCTCTGTGCCACTGGAGACCAGTGGGGTGCACTGGTGCATC
>NW_009206970.1:64095-121468 GCF_000690835.1 Fulmarus glacialis | reverse complement strand
CTACTGCTCATGTGGCGTTACCAACTCATATCCATATTGCTGTGTTGAAGGTCATTCCTTAAGTCTTTTGTTTTTGCCTCCTGCACAAAAGACACATCTGCAGTTTGTTAGGAAGAGAAAATAGAAAAGGTTGGTGTCAGTGCCGCTGAATGGATGAATTTAACAGTGAATAGTGAGTTGTGTCTGGATGTTTCGACGTCAGGGTGGCCTTATTACTGTACATACTTACAGATGATTTTATAATCAATTGCAAAGCTCTATGGTGGTTTTGACGTGTGACATATATACAAGGGTGCACTAATCACTGATTTAATATAATGCTTAGCCCTGTTGTGAACACTGTCATTTATTTAGTGCACAAATCATATTAAGCCAACCACCAGCTATAATTTTGGAAATTGGTGGAATATTCCTATAAAGAAGCACAAAAGATTGTAAAGATTGAATAAGTTCATTGTCTTAGTGACCAGTTGGGGAGGGGGAGGCCGTCCTCTTTAATTCTTTCTTCTTTTAAAAATACTTTGTTCACAGACACTGCATATCTTTGTATCCCCACACAGTCCCCATGTTAATAGCTGTTTGCTAGCTGTGGTCAGTTAATTTAAAAAAGCTGGCATGCTGGTATTATAGGTCACAATAGATTATTCTTGAATCAAATGTAGTATTGTTGCTTCAAACCAAACCCCCACCCATGACAAAATTCATTAAAGGTCTTTAATTTATCATAGTGTTTAAAAGGATGAACCTGAGATGATATGAAAGGAGATTCAGTTTCTTAATATTTTCTCAAGCCATGCATCATCCTGTTCCTACTTCACTCTTGCTACATGTATAGACTCAGTAAGGGGTTACTGTTGGTTCGGGAATCTAGCAGGTCTCTGTTTTGTTGCAAATAAGAAAATAGATTATAAAATGTTCATTGACACGATGAACGTGAGTGCGCTCCTGAATGTATGTTATATACATTTCTGTTATGCACATAAATGCAAGGGAGTCAATCTAAAATATGTTTTATTCAACGTATTGCGGTGGCACAAAAACTCCAGGCCCATCCTTGACTCGGTCAGTCACTGGAAGCCGTCAATGCCTTGGAGGGTAACTAGGCTCTCAAAACTCACTTGCCCTGCAATAGCCATCATACTCCAGGTGTTGGCTAATAGGCCAAGCAGCATCACTTTCTGACAAGAGCCTCAACTATTCTTTTCAGACTGGAATGGAGAGTTTGGGGGGAGCTCAAAAGCTTGAGAGGCAATTGCTAGCTGCTAGAATAAAAAGGTGAGTTGGGACACATCAGTTTTCATTTCTGGCTCTTCTGTCAGGGCAGTGGATACCTGACTTCTACAGCTTATAAAACAATTGCAAGAGCAAAAGTTAATATTAAAAACAAAGCAAAACCCTTGATGATCCTGTACAGAAAGAATCTTCTTCTTGGGGCCTAAAAATCTCTCTTCCATGGTGGCAGTGGAGGGAGGTGTCCAGGAAATGCTCTGGCTTTCAGTCCCGTAGGAGCAAGGGTTTGAGAGACATTATGCCCAATCTTCAGTTCTCATTTTTGGAAAGTCCTGAGTCCTGTGGATGCTATCTGATATACCCACATGCACAGATGAGCATGGTAGCACTTCAGCATAGATAGGGAGAGATTTTTTAGACCCCCTCAAAAAATCAACCACACAACACTGTGTGTGCTGTTGTGTCCGTTCCTACTACATTTGACAAAGACAGAGTTTCTGGTCCAAAGGAGAGAGAAAGAGATATATACAGACCTAGTGTCCATTGCCCTATTCTCGTCCATCCAAACAGTCATGTGGCTGTGTCTAGGGGAGCTGTGGGGGATGGATCCAAATGTCTGCTGCTATGAATAACTTGGAAATGAATAATTACAACAGGAGAAACAGAGACACCTTCCCTGGAAGAGTCAGTAGGTGGAAGATTCAGATGATGGGTGAAATGTGAGTCTTCAGTCGGAATTAGGGAACAGGATCTTGATCTTTCAGTTCACAGGGGAGCATGGTAATTATGGAGCTGTTGCCTTTTCTGGAGTAGGATGAGTGTGTGCCCATTTCTTCTCTGGTTTATCATATAAAAATAATTGGTTTGCAAGTTGATGTGGGCTTGGAAAATTTTTGTAGGATGAGAAAATGGATTCCCGCTCATTGCCATGTCTGAACTTCAGAAAATGACCCTGTGCAGCTCTGCACAGAATATTGTTTGCCATGCACTTGAAAGCCAGCACATACCTTCCCTATTCAATGCATTAAGCAATGGAGACATAGTCCTATCACAGGACTTAAGCATCTGTAAGGGATGCAGAAGTAAAATGTATACCATTTTAACTCCCCGTGTTTGAATTCTACACACACATAACTGGCAAGTATTATGAAAAGGAAAAATATCAGTTCTTCAGGCCAGTGAGAAAATTCTCTAATGGTAAAGATTTCTAAAAACAAACGGATTGCTTCCATGAGGAATTTAGGATGAAAAATGTGATTAAGTTATAGTTAGTCATTAACATTTGTTGAACATCCTACTTATTATTAGTGTTTTGTATACTTCTGGTTCAAACATTTCATGGAAAAAGAGTGGAATAAATGGAGTAACACTAACCAGATGGTCCTGTATGTGGAATTTCTAAAGCTTTTTGTGTACTTTATGTCGAAGATAACAAATCACACAGGTCAACAGCTTGTGTCAGCCAGTGAGAAATGATTGTACATTTTAAGGAAGAAAAGCTCTTGAGGTCTTAGTTGCATTGGTGTCAGGGATTCAATTTTGTGATTTTCACGTGGAAATGAAGATGCTTCCAAGTGAGGCACACTGCAGAAGAAATGTTTAAAGAGAGGCTTGTTTAGATTCCAAAAACTAGGTTATCTTAGACACATTTAGGTTCAGGACATCTCCTCCTTGCTTTTCATTTAATTATGTTTCTATTTTATCTTTGGCATCTGCAGAGGATAAAATATAGGAATAATTAGGAATAGAGCTAGTTGATGAAAATTAAGACTTTGCAATATTGTTTCTTTATATGCTGCTCTTAAAGTTAAAAAAATCAGAAAAGAAATCTGCGGTATGTTTTGCTTTTTGATAAGTAGCTTCGTATGTTTTAACATTTTGAGAGTCATACACTTGCTAAGAATATCTGTCTGATCTGTGGCATATCTAAGTCATCCATCCCTGTAGTATCTTGCGAGGTCACTGTAGTCCTGATGAAATATTTTTATACAGAATTTCATCCAAATAAATAAATAGAGTATGATGGTGCCATCTATAGCCTAGACAGCTCAAGGGATTAGTAATTAGTTATATAGCGTTTTACTTAGGGATCGTTGCTTAAGATCAGATTCAGAATGTCACTTATAGCCACGGGCTTGGCAAGTTGAAACAGTGGTTTCTTTCTGATCCTTGTCAATGAGGTAATGTCTAAGTCATCTGGGGCAAAGTAGAAGTAGAAACTGAATGATAATTTCATTTCTAGAATTGATTTATCAAACTCATTTTTATGGAAAGGCGATGGGGGAACTTTTTAACTACTGTCTACCTGTTCCATGAGTACAAATGAAATCAGCTTCCAGATACATTAACCAGAAAACTTTCATTAGCATTACGTCCACTAAAGAAGACAAGTGTGACATAGTTTCAAGTATATATGCCAAAGGTTGTTGCATCACAGAAAACAGCAGCAATGTGATGAGCAATTCAGAGCTAACGATCTGTCTTTCATAAGACAATCTCCTTCCTATAGCTCAATAAATACATCTAGATAATGATCCAGGACTACAAAAATGGAAATTTCCTTAAAAGTGAATTGTTTGCCTATGGCCAGCTTCTAGATAGACTTCAGAGAAATGAACTGTTCTGGAGATGCACCCTTACATGAGTGCAGCCGTGGTCTTAACTTTTTGGTGTGAAGTTAAAACATCAACTGTAAAAAATGCAGCTTTGGTAGAGTTCTTTTCTCTTGTTCAGATCAATACTGAAATTAGAAATGAGTACATTCCTGCAAAGGAGAACATTTTAGATTTTCTGCTAAGGGTAGACCTTCTTTTTAAACACAAATGGCATTTCCCCTTTGAATAACTCCTCAAGCTAGGATTGTCTCTTCTAGAAGACACTTGCTGTTAGTGGCAGAAGAAATTTCACTTTTGACACATGTACAGTGAAGCAAGGTAGAGGCTTATTCAGCGTGGCATCTTCCATAGATGATGCATCCCTAAGCATTTGCAAAGTGGTGCCATTTTCTAGAACCAGAGCTGTAGAACAATAAAAGAGCCACAGGCAAAGGAGGAAAGATGAGCTTCTCGGTGAAAGTAAAACCAGATTCTTATGAACAAAATTGTGTTTTATTAATCATGTTAGCACCAGTGACTGTGATGCAGGGTGGATGGAGAAGTGTGGGAGGATGGTATTGTGTGTGTGTTGTTTTATTTGCAATGTGGTGAATGGTATTTATATGCTATCTATTTCCATTGTCATGAAATGACCATGCACAATGCATTTATGGGTTCTCATTGCAATGACTGTACTCATCATACCTTACTTGCTGAACATAAAAAGAAAGTGTTGCTTTCTAGTAGGTGATAGTGCACCCTCATAGAGGCAGAGAGTCTACGTAATAATTTGTTAAGCCAGGGATCAGTAAACCTACCTGGACGACACTTTCTTTTAATTTGTGAGAAGTTATAAAAATGCAAAGGTATTTTCTGAAACACTGTTTGAAAGAGAAACAGAAAAGAAAACAAGTTTTCTCTTGCATTGTTTTAGGTTTGTACATCATATTTTACTGATAATTTTAGACCAGTGGTAAAGATTGGATCAAGAAGTGACACATTCTCTTCTCCATTATGTACGTTTGTGAATGATATCTTCTGTTGTGCACTTACATCTGTGTATTTATGCTTTGGTTTATGTGTGTGCATGCTTGTGCAAAGGTGTGTCTCTAAAGGTGTTTAATTTTTGCTTATGATGTTAGATGTGCAGTTCTCTCTGTTGTTATAGACTTTTTTATGATGTTTCCTTGAAATATGTGTAAAAATAGGGCAAGAGAGACCCTGTTTTGTCTGTAAAATGCCTCAGTAAATGCCTGTCACATTTACCTACTGTTATATTTAGACTGGAGCTGAAGAAATCACTGAAACAGTACCCGAAAGCTCCTGAAAGTGATTTAATATGAGAGTCAATGCGGAGCCAGCGGGTCTCTGTTTCCAGTTCCTGGTCACTGACTAATGCACCGAGCTCCTCTGACGTGTGACCCATTGATGTTGGCAGCTCATCTCTTCTCAACTATTGCAGCGCTGGCCTCTCCCTAATTATCACAGCCTGCACCCTTCACGCACAACACGCGCACACACGTTCCACTTAGCCTCGCCCAGGCTCAGTGCCATCCCTCGCAGCTGCCTCCAGTGTTTTCTACTTGTCGTGGTTTAACCCCAGCCAGCAACTAAGCCCCACCCAGCCGCTCGCTTACTCCCCCCCGGTGGGATGGGGGAGAGAATCGGAAAGGTAAATGTGAGAAAACTCGTGGGTTGAGATAAAGACAGTTTAAAAGGTAAAGCAAAAGGCGGGCACACAAGCAAAGCAAAACAAGGAATTCATTCACTACTTCCCATCAGCAGACAGGTGTTCAGCCATCTCCAGGAAAGCAGGGCTCCATCACACATAAAGGTTACTTGGGAAGACAAAACACCATCACTCTGAACGTCCCCCCCCTTCCTTCTTCTTCCCCCAGCTTTATATACTGAGCATGACATCATATGGTATGGAATACCCCATTGGTCGGTTGGGGTCAGCTGTCCCAGCCATGTCCCCTCCCAACTTCTTTTGCTCCCCCAGCCTGCTCGCTGGTGGGGTGGGGTGAGAAACAGAAGAGGCCTTGATGCTGTGTAAGCACTGCTCAGCAGTAAGTAAAACATCCCTGCTTTATCAACACTGTTTTTAGCACAAATCCAAAACACAGCCCCATACCAGCTACTGTGAAGAAAATTAACTCTACCCCAGCTAAACCCAGCACATTTTTGGTACGAAATCCCATCGGTCAATGGGGAGAGGACTCAGGCACTGGGTTTGCATCTTGCAGGTCCAGCTGGGAAGCCCCAGCAGGCAAGAGCACAACAAGAAGGTACAAGTCCAGCGCTGAACTGCTGAAGTCCAACAACAGCAACTCAGCTGTGAACTTGGAGAGTGGAATTGTACACAGGGAGTAAGTTTGCCATATAGTTAAAATAAAAGACAATTTTGTTTAGTTCAGTAACTCAGTTCAGATGATTTTACAAAATGTTATGAAGTTTTGAGGTACTGCAGTCAAGGATCAGACAGCGGATGTAGTATTAAATGATTATTTGCCAGGTATTTGGATTTTCTATGGGTAGCCTACAGCCTGGAGGCTCTGCATAAACCTAGGAGTAGGGCTATCCTCTGCCCTGAGGAGCTGACCTTCTCAGCTCTGTTTCCAGATGCAGAAAACCAGTAATCCTGACTGAATGTCCTATTATTGTTCAGTAGTAAAAATTGAGATTGGGATGTTTGCAGTGTGAAATCTCTTGCTGATTTGGGCCTTGATCTTGCAAATACTTACCATTGTGCTTATTGTTATGTAGATGCATACTCCCACTGAGTACTCCAAGTTGTATACATAAATGTTTTCATAAGTCTTAGAGATCTGGTTTGGTAAGTGCAAGCACAACATGTGTAACGCACAATCTCAGCTGCTTCTGAGATCCTGAATCTCTGCCTGGAGACAGATATAGCAAGCTTCAATATGAAACCTCTCTGGATTAAATTTTTAGTATTATAAGGTTGATTTATGTGTGGCAAAACAGTTGGTTGGGATGTATTGCAAGAAAATGTATCTCATCCATTAGCAAAGAATGCAATAATTAGGAAGGGAAGAGACCTGACTCAGAACGTGTGATATGACTTGGCGTTGTGCAGCCTCGAGTCATTATGCAGACAAAAAACCCCACCACTCGCTTCAGTGCAAGTTTTGCATGTGTAACAGCTGTCACAGTCAGGCCATTAATCAGCTGAACCACCACACAGGTGGAGGATGAGAAACCACCTTCTGTGCTAGAGGTTGAACATAAAAAATTATTTTTCATGGGGCCCGTCTGTCTGTGCTGCTGTGGCTGCAGCAATACAAATCTCCAGTGTAGATCTGTTTCTCCATTGGCATAAGAAGTTTTTGTACAATTTCCTTTTTTAAGCATAGAGGAAAAAACATAGATTGTAGTTAAATGCTAGAGAGACCATGATTTTGCTCTAAGCTGTGTTTCCCCTGCTAAAACTATTGCAACAAAAGACACACATATTTTATTTTACTTGATATATTAGTGTACTATGCACTCATATCAATTGCATACAGTTAGATAAATAAACAGCTTACTTTTGATTGTGTGTGTTAAAGTACCCCAGGTTATTTTGCTAAATGATGTCATTTATCATTCCCTGCTGTGTATAATGACTATTTGTGAAAAATAGAGGTTTTTCTTTTCTCTCCTGTCCACCCCCAAACCAAAAAAGAAAAAAAAAATCTAATCAGAATAAGCACATCCCTTGAAATTCAGACACTTTCCACCTCCTCTCAGTTTGCATCATGTGATATGGCAAGACATCAAATGATACAAGGATATGTAATGTGACAATAAATGAAAGATAAATTAGAACAATGTTTTTTGGATAGATTGTTCCTTATTCAATTTGGATGATAAGAATTCAGTCTTAATTTCTGACATATTCATTTTATCAGCTAAATTTCCTAATTTGTATTATTACAGATAATTACCAACATATATTTATTCTTAAAACTTTATTTGTTCAATTAGAAGGTAGATTTCAGCCTTTATCTTTGTAGGTAGCTGATCCAAGACAGTTTTATGTAAATGGCTTAATTAATTGGTACCCTTCAGTTGAAACAGCAACTTACAAAGGAAGTAATCCTTTTCGAGTGGCATAAGCTGTTTAAAAAAGGCAAAAAAACCACAATACTTTTCTCAGGCACCCTGGCACACAATTATGTTATTTGACAGAAGTAAATGTAATAAACTGCAAGGCTTCTTCTCAAATTATGTCTTTTCTATGTAATTAAAATAGCATCAACCTTAAGTGCAGTGGCTCTGTAGTCTTCAAATCTACATTATTAAGAGACTTAATTATGCAGAATTACAAAACTTTCTTATAAATGGTTCAACGTGTTGGTGGTAAAGATGTGATCTGTGTGGCCTACTTATTAAGTTTACACTCTCTCTCAAGCAATTAGTTGTTTCCAAGTGTTCGGTGCCTTGCTCTCCCTTTCAGGCTATCCTTGGAAACCCCTGCCACGCAATGCTGTTGGAGGATGTGGTGACAGGACTTTTTCTGTATGGCCATCTGACAACGGCACCGATCACTGTCCCCCACCAGCGCTGTTGTTGCCAAAGCTGGGCTTGCCTGGATTGCAACTGCAAACTGGTGTCCTGACATATAGTCTAGAAAGGAGGAAAAGGAGTTTTGGGTGTTCTCTCTCCTCCTGCCATGCACCGAGGTCCATTTGTTGCAGAAGCTAAACCTTCAAGCAGTATTTTCCCTGGATGCATACTACTCTACAGAAGTAAGGGGCACTCCATAGTGGAATTAATTTGTAAAACCCAAAAGAGGGTTTTTGAGATCCCATATGTGATGGTAAATCTCTCTCTTTCCTGGGCAGATCAAAATGGCCTTGGTTCTGAGTGTTAGCATGGCATAGTGTAGACCTCTTTCTTAGTCTTTATGCTTTCCCTTCATAAGAATAGTGGGAGGAAATAATACATGAACCTTTTACAAACAACCAATTCTTCATGTTGTTAATAAGGGAAATTAAACAATAGACACTGCACCCGCTTATCTCCTCTGCTGCTTGCTGTTAAACTTGTTTCCGAACTTCACACCAAACTGGTGATCCTGGGGGAGGGGGGGAAGGATGAGTGGGTGAATGAATACATGTCTAGAAATGTGGCAACTTTTCAGTAGCGATGCTCCAATGTTGTCCTCATTATTGTCCCATTTTATTTGGCAGAGTGACTCTTTTCCCCTTAAATGTGCAAGGGTTTAATTAATACATTCCAGTTGTCAAACCCAGTTCAGCTTGATGAGCAGGAGAGTGTAGAAAAGCTAGATTATTTGTTTGCATCACTAGGCAATGGGGAAATACCTCCTCCAATGGTTTTCTTTGCAAGTAGTGACAGCAGTGTTCTGACAGACAAAGGGATAAAAAATGTGCTGGAAGGACTAGAAGAATTAATTTGTAATAGATAATTGGATCTGTATGGCAATGATACGAGTTTGGAGGAAACTCGAGCGGAATAGCTCTCTAGGTTTTTAGGTTTCACTCTCTTGTCAAAATAGCATCTGCATGCCTTATGCATTTTTAAAGTTTAAATAAGAATATACATATCTCGCTTCCTTATTTAGCTGCCCCATCCATTGTCTGACAAAGGTCTGGATATGCTTATCTCTATTATTAATTAAAACTCAGAAAATAAATTTTGCTGTTTGTTGGGAAAGTGGTACAGTATTGCTGTTTCTTTCTTCTCTTGCAAAAGTTAGTTTTATTCTTGCACCAGCCTCTCAGACAACTGTCTTTTGAGTTTTGCAAGCCTCATCTTTGTTGCTGACTGATCCTACAGCAGATCCTCGGAGAAGGGCGTAGTTCAGTGTTACAAGAGATTGTCTCATTCAGTGGAAGCATGGGTCCATCCTGTGAGGGTATTGAATGTCAGGATTGAGACGTTACTTGAGTTCAGTTCTGTAGAAAGCCAGTGACGAAAGCAGAGTACCGTGGGGAGGTACTCCCAACGACTCCGGCTGCTGATGTGTGCTGATGGTGTCTGTACCAGCTGCAGATTTTTCAGAGTTGGCAGATTTGTCCCTAAATATATGTAGGTGCAGTAATCAAGCCTAGAGGTCATAAACGTAGGTAACCGTGGCTGGTAACAGAGCAACTAACAAATGGCGACAGTGCGTTATTTAGAGGGGGGGAAAAAAAGTTTTGTTGGAGGATGATCAACATTGTTCCCCTCCTTTTAAAAAGGTGTTACGGGTGATCCCTGAAATTATAAACCTGGGAGGCACCTCAGTGTAAAGAAATATGGTTGAGAGAATGATTAAAGATCAAGTTATAAAGGACCTAGTTGAGGATAATATGATGGGGACAAATCAGCACGATTTCTATAGCCTGTCAGATTTCTTTGAAATAGTTAACAAATAATGGATAAAGGAGAACCAGTGGATATAATTTATTTAAACTTTCAAAAGGGTTGGATAAAGTCTTTTAAAAGAGGCAATTAAGGAATCTTGCTAACAATGGGGTAGGATGTAAAGTCTTGTCATGGATTTAAAACTGATTTAAAGACTGAAAGTTAAAAGTAAGATTAAATGCCCATTTCTTACTGCTGGAAGGAGACAATAATGGGTGTTCAGAGCTAGGAACGGTAGACTTCGGGGTTTTTAACGTACATATTTTATTAAATTGCTATTGTGCATAGAATATAATTAGGTAGTATTCCCTAGGAAATACTGTAGGTTAGTATTAAGGATCTGTGTTATACAGACTGCTCTAGTGCTGTCGTGCTGTATTGAAAAGGAAAAGAAACAGGAAAATAGAGTGAACAATAGCAGTAACACTTCCCCCAAAAGATGCTTCTCCACTGACAAACCATCATCTCCTTGTTGCACCACCTAATCTAAACCAACGCAATTCATGAAACACACCAGCGCCGATCCAACAACAAAATCAAATTTCAGTCTAAAATGTCGAGGGAAGTTTTGTCCAGCCTTTGGTGAACTCAGCATGTCTGCCCATTTACTGCAGTCAGTCTTCGCTGCAGTGGTCTGTGATCTCTGCTGGTGCAGGCGCTGAGGCACTCCACGGCCGGGACAGCTCTAACCTGAGGTAGGACTGGGAAGGAGAGTAGAAATTGTAGAATAGCTCTACAAAACTAGACTAGTTCAGACAACATGGTTTTGAATAAGATTTGTCACAGAAAAGGTAAAAGAAATACATGCAACAGAAATATGCATACAGTTAGCGTGAACTTGTAAGCCCTGACTCTGTCATGACTCGTCAGGCAAGTGACACTGGTGCCGTCCCACTCAGGTCCATGAGGACACCTCTAGGTGCAATAACTGAGAAAGAGATGGGAAGTTTTGCTCCATGCCAGGTGTGTCCTTATCTTCAAGAGACTGTCTAGCCCAGATAACAGGTGTCCTCCCCCATCATCTAGCAAGGATGGAAGAATTTTCAGAACGATTAGAGATGTTGAGTAGGAAGGTCCAGATGAGAAAAAATCAAAACCTGTGGTTATTTAATATGGGGAGGAGAAGGGTGATCAATTATGGAACAAGTACTGCAACAAAGGCTGATCAGCGGCTTGCACTTATTATCCTGAAAGTCAAAAGTCGCCTGTATTTAATGGACGTGAGGAAGGAGAGGGGGTAGAGAACACGTCTCTCCCCTGGTGATAGGAATCTCTTGGCACAGGGTATTGCTGCAGACAGCCAGTTCTTAAATCTCGTAGCAGGGTGCATTATCATAAAGAGTATCATGTAACAGAGTTAGCTAAGGTCTGCCTGGTACTGAATAAAACCAAATAAAATCACTCACGTTAGCCACTCTACCCCCAAATTTCTGCACCTTGAATTTAGTATGCTCCTGATGAATGAGGCTATCAGGAATGAAACCAAATGCAGCGGACTATATTTAAGCACAGTAGCCGAATGATATTTTGATGGTTAATTTCTTTGATCTTCTGTTGAATTTAAATTTGCCTACAGTGGTTTCCCAGTTTCAATTAGTACACAAAACAAACTTTGCGTATTTTCTGAGATTATGTTCTTCATTATACGTTGCTGTAGTTTTATGTGTTGTTGCCAAGAAATCTGCTTTTGACAAATTGCACAGGAGGCATTTTGAGATTGTGATGGAGTTGATTGAGTTTTGGCCAAATCCTGTACACTTTTATCACTGAAGACTGAAATACAGATGCTTGTTACACTAAAATATATAGAATTTGCTTTGGCCCTGAAAATCTGTGTCACATTTTAAAATAACCAATTTGGGTACAATTTGAGTTAAGTGGCAAGTAAACAATGCAAATGAAACTGTTTTGTTAGCTAGAAAGTAATTGAAAATCTGCAACTAATTATAAATTGGCAATATACAAGTCTCCAGGAAGCTGAAAGGAATACTTTGCTGATATATTGTTTAGTTATATTCAAAATTAACTTACCCTGCACAGTTTGTGCAAGAGATTTTGTTGCTTATTGTAACTTTACTTCCAAAAAATGAAACAACTCGGACTTCATAAGAAGAAAGAGTCTAATTTTTTAATCAAAGATAACTCTTCTTATGTTACATGATTTTTTTATTTCACATGGGCCTTGAGCTCCAGCTTTTGAATGTAGGTTTGAATTTCTTCCTTCAGTGTTTGTCAGTATTCTAAGTTTTGATTGGCACTTTCATTGTGTTTTTCAACTCATCACCTCTACACATTTCTCATGCATTAATGTAGCTGTACAATACCTTTGAGAAATAAGAATGTGTTGTCACATATGAGAAGAAATTCTTTGCTTGTATTTGGTTGAAAAAAGTATGGGATTGGCTGGAAAGCATCTATTGTCAGTGCCACCTAGATCTGTAACACTAGGAGCTAGTCAAAACACCCAGATAATTGTCATGTGGATTTGTGCTGCCAGAATGTGTGCCATGTGCAGATGTCAGGTTTTGGTGAATATCAGCTTTTGTTGTTGAAGAATTATTATTTAATAGGACCGTGTAAATACACAAGTTTTTTTAAGAAAGGATAAATCAATGTGAGTATTTACTACAACTCAGTTTAACAACCCTTGATGTATATAACATCAATCAAAAAGCATTTCACAGAATTTAGAGAAGGGAGAGGGGGGAAAATGTTGGTCTTAGAATGCTCTGAAATATCCTTTATCCCAGAGCAGCAGGCCATGCTGGAAAGCTCAATACTGTCTCTATTTTGGTCTTGTCACCAAAAGCCCCAAGAGTCTCCACAACAGGTAGAGACCCGAACTCTGTCCTCCTGCTAGAAATAAACATTTTCAAGCTCATCCAAACTCAGAGTTGCACAGGTAAGCTGCAGAAGATGCAAAATAAGACTGTCAGGCTTTGCCGGGGCAGGCAATAACTGCAGTTATTGTTGTATTATTCTGTATTATGTAAAAAACTCAGAGTTGCACAGGTAAGCTGCAGAAGATGCAAAATAAGACTGTCAGGCTTTGCCGGGGCAGGGAAGATAACACTGCAGTTATTGTTGTATTATTCTGTGTTATGTAAATGGACAAACAAAAGGGTATAAAGATTAAAAATTACGTCCTTGATTCAGGAAGAAGAGTATCAACAAGAAGAGCCATGGGGACAACTCCTGACTTAGAGTGCCAGGCTATCATCATTAAGTCGTGTTCACCCACTTGGCAATTGCCTTCTCTGTATAAAGCATTTCACTGATAGGTACTTTCCTTTAACAATCCTTGACTTGGAGAAATTTCAGATTTCAATTTTTTTACAGCTCTGTGCTGTTTTCTCCATAAACCAGTGTTGATTAAGTGAATCGTACATTCTTCCAATATTACATTTTTAACATAAAGTCTTGTAGTCAACAACTAGTAGAGATACCTTTTGAAACTTCTGAAGTGGTTCAGCATTGTCCAGCAGTACAGTGTGGGCTCGGATACGATGCCTGAAAAGCTGTGTAGGGGCCAAACAAGCTGTGGAGGTGTTTCCTAGTTAATCCTGTGCTGAGGAGATCTGGGCGGTCTGTCATTAAAAGGAAAACACTTCAGCCAAGGAGCAGGAATAAACCTCTTTTCTTTCTGCAGTAAACACTTCCAGACAGGCCAGTCTCACGGTCCTTGTGGAAGTAGCTCCCTTCATGCCATTTGGGACTCCAACCTGCGAGTACAGGTTGCAGGATGAAATCCATAAATACTAGGCTTAAAAAAGCAGATCTGCATCCAGAACATTTTAATAAAAAGTTAGCTTGGGTCGTGGGGAAGGAGGGGATAAAGCACTGGGGGAACGGAAGATATGAGTCATGGCATCCAGACTGAAACAAATCTTTGAGCACGAATCACAATATAAAATTTTAAGGGCTTGATCCTGCCTTTGGCTATGCTGGTATGTATTGTTACATATCCTGTAAAATCGGCTACTGTTACGTGTTACGCGGTACTGTGCACCCACATAACTAAGCTCTGAGCTCTAGGTTTTTATAGTCTTTATTTTTTAAATCCTATAAATGCTGCTGGACTTGTTTTTTTAGAATGTTGAACAGATGCAGCAAGATTTTCCTACACTTCCTAACCACTTAGAACCCCAAATAATTAGTGGATGCGTTGCATCTTTCAATAAAGACTTCTTAGAGAGCTGTTTGGTGAATAAGGCCACACAGAATGTGTCATTGTTGCTGCTGCAGGTTTTGAGTTTATTTGTATATTATGGGTACTGTATACCACATAATAATGAAAAGCTATATGCTCCGGTCTGCTGGTTCACTACACAGTCTGTGTGATTACAAATTGTTTGAATAACAGTGGGCTATTGAAACTCTATCCAGATGTGCGTGTTGCTAATTATGAGAATACCCACAAAGGCGGATTATCTCTTTTGTTACCATTTCCAATGCATTTAAAAACAGGAAAGTGGAAAGCATGTAGGCAGCAAATAAGAAGTAGCCATACATGTTGGAGATGAAGACTTTTCATAATTAATTCCCAGGGACGAAAAACTCTTGACCTGGCAGAATGCATTTCTGGAGCGTAACCAGATGCAACTTAATGCACAGGAGAGACATCCCAAAGTGGCAGATTCTGCAACAGTCTCAAAACAAAAATGGCATCGCTTCATTCACTGCAGGGAAAGTCCAGGTAGAGAAAGACTACCTGAAGAGACCAGTGGTGGGGAGGGGGCAACTGAGCTATTGTCAGTGTTCTGGCATACTTATTAAAAAATATTACAATAATGTGATATGAGATTTTGGAAGAACAGGCGAGGGAAAATGTGATTTTGTCTTTCCAGAATTTAAGTTGTTTCCGTTTAATGAGCTGGAGCACTGTCCAGAGAGGCCTTTAGGATGAACAGTTCTCAGAGTGTGAAGGACTCAGTGTGTTTCCAGGCACCACACTGGGATGACGATGTCTTCCATGAGTGCCGTCTCCCTGTTTTGGACAAGCGAGAACATCATGTCTAATCATAAAGTGACCTTCAATCACCTTGTCATTTTGCTTCATTTCATGACTTGCCATGAAGATGAAATAGAGAAGGTAGAAGGAGAAAATGCCAGTGGCAGAAATTCGGTGTGGGATCCAAACTGAGAAAAACATAGGAACAGATGAAAGAAAGGGTGTTGAATGGCTTAGCTGTCTCCTTAACAGCTTGTGATGAGGAGATAAGTAGTTTAGCAACCTTCACTCAAATTTCTTTCTTTTTCTTTTTCTTCCCGTCCCCCCCCCTACCCCAAAGGTGGGGATTAAGCTACAGAAAGTCTGGCTCTTGCAGCTTCTCTGGAAGAGAGAGGGGTATCTGAATTCAGACTTAACCCCACTTTGTATAGTTTAATTTAAATAAAAATGATGAATTTCCTCCTGAGTGATTAATAGCCAAGTGTGGTGACATACAGGAACTACGAGCTTGACCTTCTAGGTAAAGGATAACTGCTCTGTTAAGTTGATTACACAATTTCCCCTGAATAAGTTGACAAGCAGTGAGCATGGTTTCCGTGACTTCTGATCTTGTAAATGCACACTTACAAGTGATTTGCCTATTCCTCTGAAGCAAGGCTTGTGTTATGTGTGACACGTGTTAAATAAATTCCAAATGGTCTAATGTGAGATCTGGAATCGCAGCAGCCGCGGTCTGTGCAAACAGGCTGGCGTGCCAGGGAATTGCAAAGTGTGAAATACTCTGAACTGGAATCCCCAACTTATCAGAGAAATTTCACATCCTCTGAACGTCTCAGAGGCTTATGAAGCAGGCTAATAATTCTCGCTCCTCCTCGGACTTGTAGACTGAATTCTTCTGTGTTACATGGAATGAACCTTGCTTTCTCTTCTGTCAATATTTCTTTCTCCCCCCAAAATTGAGTGCGTCAAAGATGCTGAAACCATCCACATAGTGCACTGATAGGGTGTTTATATAAATACAGAAGCAGCCTGCATGCCAACTAAAACTTATTGCATCCTTTTTTCTTTATCAAGCTTCAAAATCTACAGTAGAGGACAACTGCTGGCATTCCCCTGGACGTGAAAAAAAGGAAAGGAGTATTGATGGGAAAGCAGTCATCTCCATAAGTTGCTCCTGTGTTACACATGCAAGATTAGCAATGATTTGCTCTATCAGAAGGCTTGAGAGGAGGGAACACTGCAAGGAATCACAAGTGTCTTTGCTGTGGGGTGCAAATAGACTGTCTTCACTTGCCCAGTGTCAATGTGAAAATAGCGAGTGAACTGGTGGGGGAGCAGCTGCAATGCGGTGGAGAGGACTCTGCATGTGATGTGGAGTGTCCCCTTCACAGGCAGGGCTAGCAGAGGGCTGTGGCCCCCTTGGCCGTGTGGTAGATCTTCCCCTGTGTAAGCTCAGTAATGGGGAGTGAACACACTTCAGGGGAAAGATTCATACAAAGAAATCTTCATTTACCTTAAAAAAAAAAAAAAAATGCCGCTACTTGATATCAATTTATTGCTTTGGATCAAGCATACGCGAAAACCAGTTTCAGAAAACCACCTTGCCCAGTGCTTGACCTCTGCTTTCCTCAGGGATCTGTGGTTAGCACCTCTGACTCACCTAGTGAAGAAATGTGCTGTAGAATGATTTGGATTTGAAGGAAAAAT
This sequence comes from Fulmarus glacialis, assembly GCF_000690835.1. Taxonomy (NCBI): domain Eukaryota; kingdom Metazoa; phylum Chordata; class Aves; order Procellariiformes; family Procellariidae; genus Fulmarus; species Fulmarus glacialis. The sequence goes on along the minus strand of NW_009206970.1, from coordinate 104,608 downwards.
GTCGCACGTGCTGCCTCTGTGGTTTTCCTTCACTTGGGGAGGTTTAGACAACCTCTCCCACCTCTCAGGAGCTCCAGCGGACCATAAAACAAGCTTCCACATCCCATGGAGATCCCTCACCATATGTGCTGCCTGTGGTCCTAAGGTCCCTGTGTACCTAGAAGACCTCTCTTCCCAGCCGGGCTCTCCATCTCCAGCCTACTCCCAGTTCTTCTGTACTTCCCTTCAGGCTTCAAGCAGTGCTTTGCAGTAGCTGGATCAGCACCAAATTCAGCCTATGTCCAGCAGAGTCCCTTTGACCCATTGCCGTCTGATTCAGCACATATCCAATTTCCCAGGAGCTGTAAAACTCGGTAAATCACCTCCCACCTGCAAATCCCAATCCCCTGAAATTAGGGTGTCTCCCTTCAAAATCACTGGCCAAGTTTTGTTTCTGTAGTTTCTTTTTCTATGCTTTGGAAAGGAAAGTACTTTGTCAGCAGGTTGGTGTGCCCCGCCCACGGTGAGGCAGTTTAACAACCCAAAACTTGAAACTCAGGACACTCCAACCCCGGTCAAGTCCATGACCCATGGGCTCAAAAGTGAGAGGAAATTACAAATGCTACCTTTGCAGTGATGAATCATCATGGATAACTTTTTTCCCTCCCTCTCTCTGTCCTTTGCGTGAAGACATTTTTTTCTTACAGGGTTCAATTGAAATGTTGCCTGTCTCTTCCAGAAGGGAGGCTGCTGAAAAAGAGAGCATCTTTGTGTAAGGCAGCATGCAATACAGTAGGTACACTAAGCTGCCTTGCCCTTTCTCTGTGATAAGCACTGCACTGAAGTCTACTGTCATTTGTGTGTACGTGTGAATATCTTTCTGTAATGGAATAAGAGTGTTTGCAAAAATGGCTACTGAAGTGCCCAGCCAGTACACTTTCTCCAGGAGAGTGACAGGATAAGAGAAGTGGCAGAAACAGAGATAGGAAAAGAGATTTTTGCACTAACGAGTGTGAACTGATAAGCTTGACCTGTATAGGAAATGTAGAGAATCCTTAGTGCACTTGTCAGGCCAAAATTAGCCGTGCCAATTTGTTTTCAGCAACACTGAACTATGAGAACCCTTTACTTGTTTTCTCATTTGTGGAAGAAAACTGCTGGCTCACTGCACCCCACTTACTCTTACCAAGCTAATTCACTTAGGCATAAATAACTTTCCTGGGTGTTGAAGGCTGGGGTAGGAATCAAGAGGATCTATAGAGATGGATAGGGAGGTGTTGTGTGGAGCTTTTATTGGCCGCATGGATAAGTTATGTATGTCTTCCAAACTGAGTGCCTATCACCTCCGACATGTCATCACAACTGCAACATGCTCAGCAATGCAAAAGGGAGGGAAGAAAATACATATTTCTTTCTCAAGTATGCACAGCTAGGAAACAGTCGTCTCATTTTTCATCTTCCTCCAGGGTAGGTGTTAAAGCCGTGTCTCTGCCGGGGAATGGTGGCTGTTCGCTTCACACAGGACTGAAGTGTGGTGTTCTAAAGAAGAAAATTTGAAGCGTTGTTTAGCAAGTAAGCACAGCCTTCTGATTAGAGTATGGGAATAGAGAAGTAGTCTGTATCTGATTCGTTTTGGACAGTTTGGAAAAACTGGAAGCTAAGGAGGCAAAGTCTTTAGTAAACAAGAGATTGCCGAGGCTCCAGTTCTGTTTGTTTATTTAACTAATTCTTCCTTGTGGGGACAAGGGAAGAAAAGATGATTTATGCAGTACTGGCTGGCATAGAATGATAGTCTGGGTATCAACATGGGAAGAAAGAGAGATGTCAGTGCTTAGGTGAGAATTAGAAGCTTTGGAGTCAGGAGGGGCAGTGGTAGCATCCGTGGGATGTCTTCTCCAGCTCCTGTGTCAGAGGAGGTTTGTTAGTTGTAAATCAGTGGAGGGTAATGAAAAGGCAAATGAAACTGGTCTTTGAGTTGATGAAAGAAAGGAGACTCAGAAAGGTTACCCCCATAGAGGAGGGGGACATAATAGAAATGAAGGGTTAGAGGTGATGACTGCAAAGATATCACAGGGAAACTAGACTTTTGGCTGCTGAGAATCCAGCAACTTGCCATCCAGTGGCACGAGCTGAGTACCAGGGCCACTGGCACACCCTGCTTTGAATGAGTGCGGGAGGGGAGAGAAGCAGACCAGTCAGGGGTGAAGATGAGACTCAGCAGAGCAGTGATGGCATTAGGCATATGCAAAAGAGCAAAGAGAAGAGGGAGTTCGCATTAGGTTATCAGAATTAGATTCCACTGGGGGTAAGAAAATGTGATTCAAGGGATTGGTTAGGATTTCCTCACATAATTTTATCAAATCTCACATCATCAAGTCAAATCTGGTTCCATTTAAATGGATCTTAACAAATTGTCAAAACAGGCATTGTACCTAACATGGCAATAGGAGCAAACAGTGTGATCCAAGGGCGGAAAGGAACTTTTGTAGGCTAAGGTATGATTTTTCTTGCTTTTCAAAGGCATCCCAGGAAAAGCCTTTTCCCTCGAAAGAATTTTCCCAGCCAGATTTTTGCCTCCTTTTTGGCTGGTTACATTTGTATTCCTTGTACATTCCTTGTAGTCTTCTTTCTTTTTTTTTTTTTTAATGTCCAGCTCTCACTTCTCAAAGCACAAGGTGATACCGAGATATCTGTAGCTGCAGCAAGAGGCGGTGTGTCATTACGGCCGTAGAGGGAGGCTGGCCATGTGGGAGATCTCCTCCACGTCACCATTTTCCTCCGTCTGTGGAACTAGCAGGGTATGACTACAGGATTTTGCTGAATAGGGTCTTGGAAAAATCTAGCTGTAAACTCACAAAGCCTGGCTTTGTATCCAGAAATGGTGTTTCCACACAGTATATCTGATTTCCATAGCTGTACACTCTTCTAAATACCAGCCAAGGCAAGCCCATGTAACCATGTTAAATTCCTTTCTCTTCTCTTTCTTAAATCAGCCAATTTGTGTAAACCTGTAAAGAGACAAACTGACACCAGTTTGACCAGAGAGTCAATGTTGATTGTTATTAATTACTTAAAACTTTTTTTAAAAAAAATAAGGCCAGGTCTGTGCTGCAGATTTCTATCAGCACAGCTGTTCTGGTCAGACTGACACCTCTCAGTGAGCAAACACTACACATGTAGATGCAATTATACCTCAAAATGGTGCTTGTTTTGCTTGCGGGGATGATTTTACTATACCACTACAAAGAGCAGATTTGCCAGTGTAAGTTTACACCGCCCCAGGAATGCTTTGTCTGTTTACTGTGCTGGTATTCCTTTATCAGTAAGGCATTTGCAGTGTAGACACGGTCTTATTTGGAGGGCTGGTTTTAATCCTGACACATGCTAAAGTGATTACACTGCTGATTGAGAACTCAATAGAAGGACTCCAACTGATTTGCTCTGGATCAGGGCCTGAAAGGAGAGGAATTATCTTGTGGTTTGAACACAGGGGTAGGAGCTCCTCGTGCACATCCTGGGTTTGATATTGACTTCATTTGTCTCTGCCTCTAAAATTGGGGGTGATAAGGAATTTGTCTTACGGAAGTTTTGTGAGACTTAGTTGTTTCGTGTTCCTATTCCAGGACACAAGTAAAACATATATCCCCAAATGGATATCCACAACCTTTTTAAAAAAAAAAAAAAGTCTAGCTACTTCTGCAGCTGTTCCAATGGCACAGAGTGCTGTTGCGGTGAAGGCCCTGGTTCTGGGCCAACCCGTGTGACTGCTTTGAAGAGGGTCACCTGCTTTAATGAGGCACATATCACAGTTTGGGATACGTTGCGCCACCACATTTCCCATGGGTGTTTCCTTATAGCCCCAACGCTTTTTCCTTTTTGTATGTGCAGTATCCATGGGCTCTGTTTTAAGTGCCTTAGAGCTCTTGGATGTCAAAGTCAAACAAGGAGGAGCTACAGCGTGGGGACCTGTGTGCAGGGTGTAGGGCTTGGAGGTCCTGAAATGGGTGCTGCTCCTTCTACAGGACTTAACAACCGATGACTGAGCATTATAAGGACTGTAAATCAGAAAGACCAGCATGCAGGATGGTGCTTTCCCCAGTGACTGTAAAGCACCAATGGGTTATCACTGCTGTTTCATGCCAGACCACGAAGCAATTTTAAAAAGGACAAATCTAAAGCAGAGTTCAGGTCAGTAGTTGCCGTGTTTTGTGGTAGTCTAGCATGGCGGAGACACACCCTGCCTTCAGATTGTCAGCTTCATTTCCATATCAGCCTTTTGCAGAGGCTGTGTCAAGCAAGTTGAAGCTGAAGAGCATTTTCTATTCTCTTCATCTCATCACGCACTGGGCTATAGACTAAGCAGGTTCCAGTTGGGACATACAACCCCCACCTGGTGCCGAACATGTGAGATCACTCCAAGGAGCAAATCCCTACAGGAAGCAGAATTAACGGGAAATGGCTATTACTCATCATATTCCTTTTTACAAGTAGTGCATCCTTTAAAAAAACACATTTGGGAAATGGAAAACTAGCATATAGAGCAGAAATTTTATCTCTAAGAGAAGCCAAGTTTCATTTTTTTGTGGTTTAATATAGAGTTTTTGGACTGCTTTTCACTCTGTAATCTACTATCTGTAGCTTGCTTAGTCTGTGGCTCTTTTTACATATATTCTCTCGACTGTCATCTATTGGCACAGGAGACAATGTCAAGAGAACCGATTTCTATGACAAATTAGTGCATGGAAGAAAGAGGTTTTTTCCCTGGCTGTGTGATGTGCCAGAATGATTGATTCCAGAAAGACCCCTTAAAATTCCAAGGAGTGCTTCAGAAATCAGAGCATTTTGATACTGGCCGGCTTGATTTAAGGCTACCAAAATTATTCAATTATGCTTTTACCTGATCTGAAGTGCTTCTTGGCACTATTGTAGACTGCAAGGGGAAAAAAAAGCTATGCAAAAATTATTCTTTTTGCATGCTGCTAGAAGAAAAACAATGCTGTGTTTGGTGTAACTTTGTCAGGGTCTGGTAAAACTGGTCACAGGTAAAGTAAGTGAAAATGAGCCTGTGGTGCATGCAGCAAAAAAATAATAGGTCTCCCTGGCTGTAACCCACAGTCCAATGAATGAAAATCAAGAGCCTGGCAGAACTTTCTTTTTAAACCAAGTGTTTGTCAATAATAACAACACTAACCCTTAGCATGGGCTTGTATGTTCCACAGAAGAATTTCTGTGCTTGGATCAGGCTTAGTAACAACACTTTGGTTTGTTTGATAATCAATGGCAAGACTGAGGCTGTTGATGGTCAAGGAATCCGTCAGAATCACAATTAAAAACCGATGTCTGGGCTACAGAAGGACACTTCTGATGGTAGTCCTGCAATTCATCTTGGAGAGATTGTCTTGCACAACCCCCATTTCATTTGTCAGTATTTTCTTGTTGCTGTTATTCTGAGTGCTTACTCCGAAACCCCAGTTTTCAGATTACATTAGCTTGTGAAGAAATACAGGGAAGAGTAATAAGTGAAAAAGCTCGCAACAAAGCTGGCAACTCATTTTTTAATGCACAGCTATTTGGGAAACTTAGTCTTTAGTTTCATGAGCGTAACTTTCACTGGCAGCAGTGCTGTAAGGAAGCGTTGGCCACAGGTTTCTACCTATGGTGTGACTTTCTTTTGCACCAGTTCAGCTGGTTGTGGGGCTATATTGTCAAGGAACCAGACTTAAAATAAGTCAATGGTTGTTTTAACTTGGATTAGTTTGCAAAATCTGGCATATAGTCAGAAACTCTTGACATAAGCACAGCTCTTTGGGTAGTGATAGGAAGGAATGGCTACTTAAGAAACTACTTCTAAGTAACCTTGCTCCTGCTTGTTGATGGCCAGTTTTGAAAGGCAGCCTGGCAGGTTGTTATCTGAACCAGGACTAAGAAGGGAACATAGGGATCCTAGTGTCATTTACTTTTTCAGAGAGGAACAACCAGGATGAGTTTAAGACCAACTGTTTTTGTAAATATATTCTATAATTTGAGTTTTCTTCTATAGTATTTGCAAAACAAACATTTTGTGAGCAAGGGCGGTGCACAAGTAGCTGGCTGTAGTTGTATATTTTATTTTTACTTTACACAGCTCTGGATTAGAACTTTTGGGTTCTTCTGAGAGCAAAAAAAAAGACGAAGAAAGATAGTTAAATATAGTGAGAAATATGGAGGGCAGTGGTGGGGAAAGAGAGGGGATGGCAGAGGGAGAGGACCCCCAGGGAATGTTAAGTGCACATGTAAGAGTAGAACATACGATCCTTCTTTATTATTGTCCATTTAAAATTACAATGTGTTCCACTTAAACTAGACATGCTAATAAAAGAAGAAGAGTCATTTATAGTGGACAAATTCCAAAGACCAAAGCTGCCTCCTCATTTAAATTCTGCTCTTTTGTTAGGGCACCCTACTGACATAATTCTCTATTGTTTCTGCCATTATCGCTTGCTTAATGCAGGACATAGTGTCGGGAAATTCCTGTCTGGCACTTACAAGGTGTTTCTAAAAAGGGGAACAAAAGAGTCAAGAGCACATAGGGAGCAGGAAGAAGCTGCGAGGGGAAGTGGCAGCGGAGGGAGGAATTCGAGATAGTAGCAGGGGCTGGGAGAGACAGGCAGAGGAGAAGACAGCCAGAGCAAGGGAAGGGGAGAAAGGAGCTGGGCACAGGCAGAAGCTGCAGCATTCCCTCTACAATACCAACTAGTACAGGCAAATCTCTTAAGAGACTTGGGAAGCAGCTCAAGGATGGTGAAAATGCGAGATTCCTGCGTACGGAGCGGAGGACAGTCGGGCTACAAGAGCCCCTCAGCTGCGAGGGCGCAGGATGAAGCAGGAGGATCTTCAGGGGAAGAGAGGTTGTGCCGTTCAAAACCGGGGCAGCCGGGGTTTGAAAGCTGTCCCCGGGAGGGCCACGCTAGGTTTGATGCTGAGGATTTGTGGTGATCAGTGAATAGGGAGAGAGTTGGTGTCAAGGCCGTCCACTTCTCCCGGTACGCTGGATGTGAGGGGCAAGACATCCTAGCTTGCACTAGCCTTAACATAAGGAGATTACTCTGTACTGTCATTTGTTAATAACAATGTCGTTTTCTGTCATGTAATTAGAAAATACATCTTGCTTTGCCTCCAAGCACTGTAGCCTTATTGCATTTGCTCATTTTTCATAATATTTCAAGCGAACTGACCAGATAACATTAATGAATATATTAGATAGGCAGGCACTTTTAAGGAAAAATAATAAACATACTTGTATATTAAAAAGTTAATTCAGTCTGGAGCCAAACAGGTAATTTTCCCTTCAGCATTTTTTCACTCAACTAAGACAGGTTGGACTAGGAGTGCAGTCACCCTGTCTACGGCGCTTGGCTTGGCTTGCATACCAGGGGCGAATTTTCTTCAGAGACAGACAGCAAGATGATCTGATTGGCCTCGGTCCAGAGCATGCTCACAAAGGCCCCTTTGATGGAGGGCTTCTTGGTAAGCCCTGTACCAAAAGCTGCCTGCCACCCTCCTCTCAAAGATACCCATTTACAGTAATTCAGGGAGGGGGAGAGGGGAAATAAATAAAGAAAAGTGAAATAGGGGGTTGCCACAAGAATAATTACGTTACTGGGCTTGGAGGGGGTAGGGAAGAGGAGGGGGGAGTTATTAAGTAAACTGCTGGATGTTGAAGTAGCTGTTTGGCAACAATGCAAGAACATAAGGCATTTGCAATTAAGCTCATTAAAGCTTCATCATTTTGCTTATCAATCTTTTCTGAAAAGGGTGGGGTGAAGCACCATATATTAAAACATGGCTGCTTTTACAGATAAGGAGTGATCACTACCTGTTTGACTTTCTGAGCTGCAGTGTAGTACCCAGCCTGTGATGGCATACATGATTAGCTGATTTAACTCCCTCTTGTACACGGGCAAGTGATTGATAGGAGTTTGTTATTGTGTCCCTGCACTCCACCGCTGAAACATCCAGTCCAGGCAACTGCTACCTCCTTGCCTTTATCTCATTTGGTATCCAGATGTGGCCTCCTACTTATCCGTTAATTTTGATCCCATTTGTTCTCGTAACAGTGGCTTTTGGAACAGTATTTACTGAAGCCTCCACACCTTGGAACAAGGGGAAGGTGAACTAGATTATCAGAGCCATTGCTTCCTCAGTCGATGAGGGATGTCCTCTGACTGGAGCCCGTACTATCCCATGCTAATCAGAGGCTTTGAGTTTCCACAGAAATAACAGCGATCTGAAGATACATTAGTGAGCAAAACAGATCTGAGCAGTTCCTGATCTGTTAGAGACCTCAGCCTGCCTGGTCTACTAACAGGACAGGTCTATCTGAGGGACAGCGAAGTGTCCGAGTTCCGCTGGCAAGCCATCAGAGCAATAGTCTTGGTGTGAAAACCTTGCGGTAAGAACAGCAGCAACATCGCTCTCTGCTTTTCAGCTGCTTCCCTGGGTACAAAGAGTGAGATCTGGGAAGAAATCCGGTCTGTCTTCTTCTAGTAATGTAAAAGTCAGTATGTGTCACTACAGTTTATTGCAGGTAGTAGGTGTGTAAGAACAGTATTGCAGATACAGATACCTCTCGTCATCCAAGAGCTTCAGAGCACTGTAGATATGAACTAAGCCTTGCAGCATCCGCTTGTGGGAGGTGAGCCTTACCTTCATTTTCCGGATGGAAAAGTTCTGGCACAGAGGAAACCCCAAGAGGCACACTGGGTATCTGGGACAGGACTGAACCCAGAAGTCCTGATTCTCACAAGTCCAGTTTCTCTAATATGGCCTTGGCCATGCAGTTCTGTGATTTTCTCTGTTGTTTAGGTTGATAGCAACTATATCGAGCTTCAGAATTTTCTTGCAAAAATGATGAATCTTTTCTTGCTTCCTTTGTATCCAGTAGCAACTCTCTTTTCCATATGTGATATTTAGTGGCAGCGACGTGGGACCTCATTTAGAAGTGGCTCTTTCTGTAATAAGTTTTTGAATGACTTTTTCCATCGTCTTCACAATATATTGTCTATATAGTGTTAAAACTCATTTTAACTTTGAAAGAAAGGAAAGGAAGCAAAAAAAGAGAAGCTGGGGGAAATATTGATGTGAAGAGAGGTGTGGAAGGAGTAGCACCACTAATACAAACATGTAGGTCATATTGCCATGTGGGAATGGAAGCCAGCTTGAACTTTAATTCTTGGTTTGATCAAGCTAGTGTAAAACCAGACCCCAAAGGATTTCCAATGGAGAAACTGGATTTATATTTTACATATGAGCTGTAGTTGAAGCCAAATGTTCATTCCACTCAAATTGTGTAGGTGGATTACTTTACTTCCAGCCTTGAAGTATCATGTTTTTAGCTGCTAATAAACTTAATAAAATCCATTTCTTATTTCCCCTGGTGTACTGTGTTCATGAGCCTTGATGTGCCAACAGAGCAATGCTGTCCTGAAAATTCATTTGTCAAGAAACAGGCAAATGATGTGTATGAATAAGTCAGGAAGAAAAAGAATATATGTACTAGTCTTCCAGTGGCATTGCTCTTACCAGAATTGCCAACCTCCTTATTTCTCCCAACTTACAACTGGACCAAGGAGTTGAGAAAACTTAAGAAACTGTCGCATCATCATCCTAGCAGAGAACTAATTTACGTACAGGTTGTTTTTTTAAAAAAATGCTCATTCCTCAAGAAAAATATCTTTCCGTACCAACAAGCTCCCTGCTTTGGCTTAGCTCCCAGAATTGGACCTGCCTTTTCACACAATGTGTGATCAGTCTGAGGGGTTCGTTGCCACTGGAATTCACTGAAGCCAAGAATTTACAAAACTGAATGAGGGATTAGACATTTATGTAGATAACAAAAATATCTAGCATTATTGTAGCTAATACAAACAAAGAGAGCACTGAGAAGGAGATAAAACCTCATTCTTGAAAGGTTTAAGATAATGTCTAGTATGTAGAATTGGGGTGAGACTTCCTGGGGAACAGGAGGAGGTAGATTGTCACATGGTACCCTTGAACTTTACTTTGACATGTTCAGTCTTGGATACGGAGTTAGAAGGGTCATAACTTTGATTATATACAGCAATAACTGTCTTTGTAATCAGTGCACATTTTCTGATGTCCCATGCTTAGTTAGATGAGATAATCCAGTGAGAGCCCTTTAGCCCACAGTGTCAGTTTTAAATTCAGTCACTGGCCAACAAGAGGTGCCAAGTGAACTGAGACATCAGTGAGGGTGAGCGATGCAGTGAGTGAAACGTTGTCTTCAAGACTTGGAGATACAGAGTTGAATTGAAGCTCCGCTACAGGCCCCCTGTTCAATGAAGGCAAAGTCACTTCTTTCAGCCCCTTCGTGTCCTCCGTGTGCAATAACGTCACCCGTTTCAAAATATGGCTGTGGCACATTGCTGGGGCACAATGAATTAATCACTTCGCCTAATGGATTTATTGGGGGGAGTAGGGGGAGGAAATAATCTTTTAAAAGATTTAGGGTAAACAAAAGAGTCAAAAAGAGTGAGAAACAAACTGCTTTATGGGAACAGGGAGTGGGAACCAGACAAGGAAGGAAAACAGAGGGGGATAAGAGGCCTCAGGTATAGAGGAAGACGTAAGATCTTAGGTAGAAACCAGAGGGGAAAGGCAGAGTTGAGCATATAAACAGAGGGTTTAAGAGAAAAAGCAATATGACTTTTGAAGCTTTTAGTGCACATCTGACCCAAATCATCTGTCCTTTCAGAGTCAGCCCATCACCTCCCTTGTTTAGACTTTATTTTTCCTCGGAGATCTGTAATCCTTACTCTAAAGAGCTCCTGACTTTGTGGACATTTGTTGTGTTAGTAAATGCTGCTATTGAAGTCAGCAGACTTGTTAAAACTTGTGCTCTCGCTGCAGCAAATGGAGTTTGCAGCGAACAGAGAGTGCAAGCCCAGTCATTCCTCCTGGTGTGTGTGTGTGCAGCGTGGAAGGGGTTGAGGGAGAGGGGGAAGGGCCAGGCAGCTTGGCAGCAGTTTTCCCACCTCTCTGTGGGCCATACCAGAGGGTTTATCATGGAGTCTCTTTGTAGGGGGCATAGGGGTTATCAAGAGCATGGAGTTTTTCTTTCCAGCAAATGAAAATTGCCATTGAAAATTCTTTTCAGAACTTAATACAACCCCAGGCAATATTTCTTCTGCACAAACCACAAACAAATCTATGCACATGCATTTAAGAAAGGACTCCAAACTCATCTGAGCAGGTCACAGGGAACTGTAGGATTGCAAGGAGCGCTTAAGCCATCGTTGATGGCGGTGGGCTCTGTTGTCTTTGGTCAATCAACCCTTGGGGGCCAACCCTTTTGCTTCTTCAGTGGGGACTGTTTCTATCCACTTCAGTAGAAAAGGTAGAGGAAGGGGGAAAATGGAAGTTGACCATGTTACATTTAGAGTTTATCAGTTCTCTTCTGCAAATGTTTTCACAGAGAAAATGAAGAAGTTTCTTCTAAAGATTAAATCTACATGCAAGTAACCAGTGGTCATAAAGTGATTGACCCTGCCAATGTAGCAGCAGAAGACGAGCATTTACCAGCTTTTTGCTAGTATAGGGGTTTTGTTTCCCACTGAAAAGAAGTCTGTTGGCTTTTAAGAGATGTTTGAGTTTCCCCTTTTCACACTCTCCACTATATCCCTGATAGGTATTATTTATTCCTTAGAATAATATTTCATTTGAGAAGAGTAAAACCATGGTCAGTTTTTGCACATCATTTTCATAAGTTTTGTGTAGATGTTATTCGGACCAGAAAAAGTCGAGCCGCCATCATTCTGTGCTCTGATTAGTGTGTGCATGAAGGAGAAAAAGAGAAAATGGAACATGCTCTTCAACATGCAAGAGCACTAAAATCTAGCATCGCTGCAGGATCTAACGCAGAGCGTTTAAATTGAGCTTTTGCGTCTATTTCTTTCTCCCTGAAGAATCTGTTGGCCTGAAGTTGCGTAACTCCCTAATGAAGTCATTGTGGGGGTCGTTGCTATCCTGGAAAATGAAAGACTAGAAAATTGCGGCGCAAAGCTCATGTTTGCTAAAGTGATCAACCTTAAATGGTGTGCCGGGTTATCTCAGAGTATAATCAGCATAGCCGATTTGAATAGAGCTGTCTTCAAAATAGAGATCTGCTGGTAAGATTTGTTTTCATTTAGGTCTTACTTTCAGCAATAGGATTACCCTAAGGTCTATATATCTACAGGCTTTTGTACAAACAAGCAGCTTAAACAAAACTACCATTATTATACTGATTTAGGGAGAGAGAAAAGCCTTGTTTGGTTTATTGAGTTAAGATCGTATGTGTGACAAATAAAGCCTTCCTTTAAATGTAAGTTTTGTCCCATTCAATATAGTAAGTTTCTTGAGCAAAAAAAAAATTACAAAGGCCAACATTATTCTTAATGCCAATTCAATTTGTCACCTCTAGGTTTTAATCCCATAGGCTGGTGAAATACGTGCTATTTCACCCAGTCGAGCAGCAAGACAGCTGATATCACCATATTTATCACCATCAGGGTGATATAATCAATTTACTTCTTGCTATAAGAACTACCCTTACACTTCCTTTTCTACCTTTTACTCAATGGCCTTATTAAACTCTTTTCAACGCTGATTTATTGCAGCCGTGGATAATGTTGTGTTCTGTGTTGCTTCCCCCACAAGGAACTTCAATAGCTGTTGTCATTCCTTTGTCTTTTTTTTTTATTCAGCACATCAAGTTTTATTTACTATTTTAAAGTGTCTTGTAAATAAAATAGGATGTGAAAGTTCTGAGCTCAGTTAGCAACTTGAGATCTAATGAGGGGTGGCTAATCATTTATGGTATGGATGCCATGGGTCTTATTTCATACAACGGCAAGCAGAGCAGGCGTGTTTTCCCGAGTTCCCATCACAGGAGGTGCTGCAACCAGCCACACTGCATTCAGCGCTCCCCATACAGCTGTGAGCTTTAAATTGGTTTGTGACCAAAAAAGGAATGAAAAGCAAGGTGGGAAAGCGTAGTTGAACAGAACTCATCTGAAAATGTTTTTTTAACTTATATGCAGCACAGATAGTGAAGTTGAAACAGGAAAAAGATTGGGGAACTGTTTCAAATCGGCACAAACCCGGCTAGGTTAAACTACTTGTTAAATGAATGTGAATGAACTCTTGTCTCCTGCTTTAGTCCAGTCGTGCTGGGTCAGGTCTTAGGGCCCACAGAACTGCTTCTTTGCAGAATTCATGCAAGTGGGTGAAGTTGGTGGTTGGGTACATGGATTTCCAAGTGCGTAAGTTGGCGCACCAGTAGAGGAGGACCTCTGGCAATGTGGCCCTCTGGATCAAAGTAATCATACCAGCAGTGATCATATTGTCTGTTATCATAAGAGCCTTTTGAATTATTTAAAATGTTTATGGATGTTCCCTAAAGTATGATGCTAGCAAGATAGCAATGTATTTAAACTGTCAACAACTCACCTTGGGTCATTGGTTAGAAATATTGCGTATGTTCGTTGCGGTCTGTTTGCTGTTGGTTGCAGCTGAAGAGCTACAGTGGACTTGCTGGTGTCCCCTAGCTGAAAGTAAATTTCACCTTCACCACAGAACTCCATTGCAGGTTGCAAATATTATTTAAATGGAAATGATTTCCTTCTAAGAAGTCTCACAGAAGCATTTCTTTTTTTCAGGCTGACTTTTCAATATTTATTTTGTATTGTTCTTGCTTTTATCCTTAATTTGGGGCTAAATTAGATCTGTCAGTGTCCCTTTAAATTTATTCCACACTGACTAATTTATTTTAGCTAACTTGTTTCAGGACAAGCGTAGAATACTTACAGCGCAAAAGAGAAAACTCAGATCAATCTCAGTCTGCTGAGAAAATTAATCAATTTGCAAGTTACATCTAGCTTAATTCCGTCATTTAAAGCAGGCATTGAGTTTCCTTTCCCATGTTACATGGAGACTGGAAGGTAAAGCAGTCTCCATTGGTAGAGGACTAATTCACTTGCCCTGTGCTCTGTGTAGAGGTCATTAAGACACTGCACTTAGAAGCAGCTGCTTTTTGTGAGTGTGCCAGTATCTCATTTTCCACATATGTAACAGATCAAAACATTTAGATTGGGCTGATCCAGTCTATCATGACAAAAGAATTTTGAAGCAACACAAGTAAATAACAGCCATACTTGGAGGGAGGATGCCTTTGCCCTGATCCTGAGAAACTATTGGTGGGCGCCACCCCAATTAAAGCAGACCGGACCATACCAGCTTTGCACGGATTCTTTTCCAAAGCCAATTAGCTGCAGAACATTTGATAGAAAGGAACAAATCACCGAAAACTCAGCCCCATACAATGTTATCATTTATGTTCAGTGCTAGTCTAGTGCTCAAGAGTGTTTCTTTTTGTTACACCTCTGTAGACCTGCTGGAAAGAAAAATGTTTCCTGCTTCTCATTTGGCCTATATATTCTAGAGCCACATTGTTCAGTGTTATCACCTTAAGAAGCAGTTAAGATTAAAGTGAGATAGCACACATGTGAGTTTAGAAAACCAGCCAGAGAAGCTGTACAACTTTTATGGTCTTCATCCAAAGTGCATATAAGTGTGGGACTGTTTTTCAGAAAATTGAATTAAAATGTAATTTTTCAACCGTTCTGTATTTCCATTTATACTCTTCCTCCTCTAAATCTGTGCCATCATACGGCTGTCTACTACTGGCTAGAGTTCCTGGGCTAGCCCTCAAGAATATGAAAATCAGAGAACTAAAAAGAGGAAGAGGATGCTTTGGCAAGCTTATGTTTGTTGGTTATGGGTAGTTGGCTCTCACTGTGGTATCCCTTGGGATTATCACCCGCCAAAATCCAAAACTCCATTTCGGAGGGGATTATTTCAAGGAGCAGAAGCAATTACAGAGCAGCGTAGCAGGCATTGCTTTGCAGAGTGATGCAATTTATTGGAAGTTCTACCTTGCGGTGGCTGTATGCCTGGGAATTACTGTACTTATTCATGTACAAGTTAAGAAACCTAGGTACTTAGAGAAAAAGACTGTTATTTGATTACTAATAAGGACAATTGTTACAATGCTTAAAAATAAGACCATCAAATTAGTTCACGAAGGAAGAATTTTGAGGGGAGAGGGATTTGTATGCAGTGCAATGAACAGGGAAGGAAGAGAGGCAGGGGGGAAACCATTAGGTTTCTAGCCTACACTTGATTGGTGCCTGGTTAAAAAAATAGTAATTTTTTTTTTGTCCTGGGATTGCTAGAAGTTACCAGTCTTATTCAAAAATGTGAACAGGTAGTGCAATTGCATGGTAGACCAAAATTGGGAAACTGTTTCATGCTCTGTGGATGTCACTGTAGGAAGTTCTTGGTGGAGGACAGACATTGTGGCTTGAATAAAAGGGGTGAGGACAGGCACAGCTCAGCTGTGCCAGCTGTGTGCGGCGCTGGCTGGAGGGAGGCTGAGGGGGCCTGAGTCAAGAAGCTGAGTAGTGGAGAAAAGGCAAATAGGCTGGATAGTGCTGTGAAGCTGATAATTAACTTTTCTGAAGATGTTACAAAATGGGATGCTGGGAATCCTTTGGTGTCTCTGTAATCGTATTCTTCTGTATTGGTCAGATGCAGAATATGGGCAAGAACTTCATGAAGTTCTGCATTGCTGTGCTTAGAAACAGCTATTTCTCCTTCTACAGTCCCTCTTCATATGAGTTTCTTAAGATTGGCTAATGAGATTCACTTTTCGCTCAGGATCTTTAACAACTCCCAAAAGACCAGGAGCTTAGTTTTAAATCTCATCAGCAAAGCAGAGCAGCTTCCAGCAGTACAGTGCTTCCTGACAGCGTGGTGGAGCTTGCTGCAAAACTGGCTCAGAAAGAAAAAGGATGCCAGCACTAGATCCGACACTGTTGCTTTTGGCAGGTCCTAGGTGTTCATTCTCTGTCTTCCACGTATTGAGCTACACTGGCGTTGCATTGCTTCCGTGTGTTGTGAGCTGCCGCCCATCCTGAGTCCTACTACCAGGTCAAGAATTGGCGTGAATGCTAAGGTTTGAACTCTATTCCATGAATCCTTTTTGCACATACAATATGAAGGTGTAGGAGTTTAGATACCACATTTGAAATAGGTTTTTTTTGAACTTGCTTGATACTATATATTATTGCCTTGGCTCATTATAAAAACTGCATCAGCATTTTGCAGCAACTGACTGACTATTCAGAAAGTTAGTGAATAAAATAGTCACACAACACAAGAAATCTCAAGGATGACCCAGGACCCAGAAATTGTGCAGGTTTTTTTACCCAAACACAGATTAACTCCATTCTGCTCACAATGTGCCAGACAATGACATATGGTCACCTCAGATGATACATTGCCAGGGGGAAAGCCGTAAGGCCCCAAGCGCTTCCCTGCTGCGTTCAATTTGATTTCAGTGAATTCTCAATCCTAAATTTTCAGATATGAACAGTGCTTTTAATGATACAATTTTGGGTGCTGAAATTGACCCTTTAAAAGAGAAGTCATGTTTTGAAAGGGCAGATATTCATCTGATAATGAAAATTAAGCCCTTTTTTACAGGACTGACCCCTTAGAAACTCTGGATCTCAATCTCACTTACTATTCTTGAAAATATGTCCTAATTCCCAAGCAGCTCTTTTATTTGATGCATATATACTTTACAGATGACTGTATAGAAAGGGATATTTTAAAACAAAGTCATCTGGCATATTTAAAATGGAAAGGAAGGGAGAAAGGAGGAGCGGTGCTCAGAAGCAATGAAATAACCTTAAAATTTGAGGTCAGGTTATAAATGCACAGTGTAACTTTTTTTCCAAAAAAACTCATGAGTCCTTTTGGGGCAGAAGAACTTAAACAGAAATTGAAAACTTCAATAGAAATTGCTTCATCAACCTTTAAAACCATCAAAGTTCCTGAAAGCCCTACTTCTGAATAAAAAAGTTGCTACTAAATGTATTTGTCCATAGAGGAGAGGAACTGAGAGCTCTGAAATGAATTTCTTCTCTTCCTCTCTGCTGGTAACAAGCAGTGCCAAAATGACCACTGAAAGTCTAATTGCCTGAAAAAAACCGTGACGATCAGCCATGCAAGGTGGCGGTGTCCGTCCTGAGGGTGAGAGCACGCTCACAAAGCGTGGTGGTGGAAGACACCGTAGAGCATGGTCATGCCTGGTTCTCCACCTGAAGCTGTCTGTGCCCCGTCTGCTTGTTGCCCCCTCCTCGGATGGGGCAGGTTTGGTTGCTGTCATGGGACCCTCACGAACCTGTCAACAGGAGCAGGGTGGGTTAAACACCTTGACTAGGTGGTCTAGTAAGATGTTAGGGTGCACCCACCCAAGAGCAGGCACCTCGGTCGCGGGTGGGCAGCGCAGAGGTGAAAAGCTCCACACCGGTCTGACTTCCCTCACCTCGCACGTGAGATCGGTTCTGCCAAGGCCCGAGGCAGGTTACTCTCATCTTCCCCGTGCTAACAGCGCAGCTTAGTTCTTCCTTGTTGTCCAAGCTTTCCTTCCCTTCCCTAAAATGCAAAGGCTGCCACGGCTTAGCCTTAAGCCCGAAGGTCGCACCCAGTCGCACACCTTCACTGCGCGGTGCGTCAGGTGCCAGAGCGGCTGGCTGCCTGACCCCTGCTTGTGGCTTCCCTCGTTAGGAAAGCTGAATGCTCCCAGAAAGTACCACTGGGGCGACAAATCAGTTGTAAGAGCCTATTGATCTCTTACATTTGTTTTCAACGTGCAAAAAGGAGATTCTTTTGTTCCGGGGCTGGCACCAAGCTCTTGCTACAGTAGGTTCAGCGCGTCTCCGGACACTGTGATCAGGCGCCTCGCAGCTGAGTCTGCAGAATATTTGCTTATTACAGGAGGAACTGAAAGAACCTGGAATTCACTAGTGACCGACCTCTTACTTCTTGAACAACTGTTTCCCCCTTTCCTTTTGTTTCTGTTTTAATCACTGTGTTACAAACACAATTTAAATCCCCCTTGCAGATGCTGGATACGGTAACGCAAGCACACAACAATCAACATTTATCAAGTTAAAATGCCTGCACAATTTACGCTAAGTGGTCCGTGTTTGCTGGGCTAGGTTCCTTTTTAAATCAAACTTGGAATAATTAAACGGCCACAGCAGTAATGCGAATGCAGATTTTTGCACATCCAATAATCAAAGGGAGGAAAAAGTAGTCTGAAGCTGGTTTGGTTTTAGTCATATTTGATTTTTATTTTAAATGAAAGCACAAAGGTAATTTTTCTGTTGCTCTACCTGCGACTCCTTAAATCATGGTAAACGTGCATTATGATCTCCTTAAAAGAATAAGAACATTCCTTGTTAATTAATTTATACAGCTGTCAGTACAGCTTTCTATGTTATTCATACTCTAAGTGTTTGACTGCCATAGATTTTCTAGCAGTTCCTGGCAAAGCTCCAGTGAAAGCCTGGGATTTATTAGGCTGACTTGGTGCAAAGTCTATTGATTGTGGCCTCGAGGGTAATAACTAAATAGAGCTGGAGCAACAAGTCAATAACACCATTGTTGCTACAGACTCCATTCACTTGAGGAGTTAGATTGTTTTACAGTGGCAAAGAGTAATCATGAGCAGATCAGCATGTTCAACAGGCTCTGTACCATGTTAGTGCTGGGGACTGTTTTAAAGCTATCAGCAGGACCGCGGGAGAAGCAAGGTGGGGTGCAGGGATTAAGAACCCTGTAAACTCCTTCATTAGAATTAAAAGGTTTCACCATTAGCTTTATCATCTTGCAACAAGGAGTCCCATGCCTGTGTTGGTCCAAACTGGTATTAAAATCCTCTGCCCATCAATCCATAATGGCACGGTAGAAACTTGATTTAAATTTTGGATGGGGATATACGTGTAGCGTGTGTGTCTGTGTGTGCATGTATGTGTGAATGCATGTCCGTATGCCTTAGCATTAAATAATATTTTAGCTAGCACAAACTTCACCTCTGTGCAGTAATATTTCCTGGCAATGGCTGGAAAGAGGCTCCTATTTTCTTAAATTCAAAATGAGGAAATGCTTTTGTTTATTGCTTCTCTAATCCTCCCATGTGTTTATTTACTTTCAGAATTCTTTTCTTTTGCGGAAATGTATACAAACCTACTAGAGGAGAGATGTTTATTTCCTGAGAGTTTTATCGTTTACTTGACAGCCTTTGACAACTTGCGTTGTATTAAGAGCAGATAATTTTGAAAAGTCAAAATTGTGAAGATGGGAGTTTCAAAACCAGAACTGGTTGATTTCGCACACATTCTTCTAGCCGTCTCCAGGAGTTGCCATTACAGCCTCTACGGAAATACCAAGTAATTAGAATGAGTTTCTTCCTAACACCAGTTAGTAGCAGCCTACTCCCTTGAAACATGAAAGATCGTACAGAAAGTAATAATAAGAACCACATAATATTAAAAAAAGGCAGATGTAATTATGCTTTGTAAAACGAACCGAGTGGTCAAGCAGCAGGCTTTTGTGTATTCAGCAGTTCCACGGACTCTTCCTCCCTTCACCTTGGAAGTCAAGTTTTCCTTTTTGCAAATAATGTATCTAACCCCACATTTTTAAAGATAATAGGAAAGAGCAAAGCTCTCTTCCCGAGTCTGCAGTCATTTTAAACCACCAACATTTTAGATACAAAAATTTCAATAGATGGGTTGATTCTTGAATGTGGTGGTGACTCTGACATCTAATGACAGTTTATTAACAATTTATCTGTCCTTTTTTTTCACTGCTTCTCTTGCTGTATTATAGCTCGTACTATTTAAAGCACAAAAAGGGGTGGAACTAGAAAGGAAATCCTGCAGCCAAATATTGAGGAGGGTACTGGGCGTCCCTTGGCTACGGGCAGTCAATTGAATGTTGCAGTCAGCGTGCGCTGGGGCAGATCTCGGAGCAGGAGAGATGCAAACATGTGGTGAATGTGTCTGTCTTTTTCTTTCTTTCTTTCTTTTTTTTTTTCTTTTTCATAAGTAAGCAGAGAGCTTGGCAAGTTTGTAGTGCTTGCTCAGAAGCTCATTTAAAACTTTGAGAGGAGTGAACTGAATTTAAATGACTCTCAGGAATCTCTTTACCCCCGGGCCTCAGACGTAGCCTCCCATGGAAGGAAATGTATCGGATGGTTCATAATCTGTATTCTGTCAGGTTATTTTAATGAGAGGTCAGTAAATACCATACATTTGGAAGCAAACAAGCCAAAGCTGGGCCTTTTCTTTATGACTTCCACACAGTCAGAAGAGTAGCTTTCTGGCAGATGCTTTCACTTTGAATGAAGAAATTATATCTACTCTGCTTGGGTTGAGTTCTGTGATCCGAGCAATTTTTGACATATCAAACGAGCCTAAAACTTAATTAGCTGTGGCATAGGAAGTAAATATGTAAAAGGGGTTTTGCAGAAGTCTTAAAACTTTTTCATTAAAAAGACCAACATCGATTTTCCTGGCTGATTGCAGTATGATGTGCCGCCTCTACGGTGATTAGATATGTGTCGGAAGCAATGCTTGTGCCCCACTTCCAGTCTTTCAGAAAGAAGAGAGACTGGTAAAAGGAAAAAATCCTTCCAAAATGTGAAGGTGGACATTTCTTTTGAGTAATACTCTTGCAGTATGAACTGTAGATTTACAGGAATTAGAGACCAAACAGTTGAAGTATTCCTCTCCCCATCCTTCCTTCTCCCCTCCTTTTTTAAAGTGTCTTCATCAATCAAAATCAACATAAATGAATAATGGAGGCAGATAAAATGTGAAGAGACAATAGCAGTGTTGTTTAGAATTGACGGCCATAAATCCATTGTACGCTAAGAGACTGCACGAAGTAAATACCTGCTCTCCCCGACCACCACCGCCATTTAGCCCATGATTCGGAATATCATTTCAGCCAGTGCTGATGTCCCATTGAAGCTTCAGCCCGTTAATGCTTGCTTTATTTTAGAGCACCAGGGCTGCGATGAGGCAGGGAGACTTGGAGGGTGAAGGTTTGGAGTGACAGGGAAGTTTCCCCTCTCCTCATTCATTTGTTAATTTGGGATGACAGAAATAGCAATGGTGTTCTCAGGAGCGGGTCAAAGGCTTTTTTAGAACCAGCAGAAAACATGGAAGCTGGTGCAAACGGAATTACAGAGCGCATCGTTTAAAATCATTAAAATTTGGGGCTAGCTGAGGTTTTCTCTGTAAGAAAAAAAAAGGGAAAGCACATCTCCGCTGGCACTGCAGCAGCATGCACAAGGCTGGAGAAGCCCAACAGAAAGCAGAGCCAAGAGGATTATGTACCTTGGTTTCAGAGGGCACGATTTATGGTGTGGATTTTGAGTCCTGACATTTTGATTCAGATATGATAGAGCTGAAGTCTGACGAGCTGCTCTTGTAGGAATTTGACACAGAGGGGCAAGACCCTCTAGGGTCAGTTGCTCTTTCTGCCATTTTGAAATGCCGTATCTTAAATGGAAACTTTTCTTCCTTCCTTCCCATTAGAAAGGTCCTTCCAGTTTTGGGTGTCTTTTGGAAGCAAGCCTGTGGGAGCAAGTGCAAATATGATTCTTAGGCCCAGGCTCACAAATTCAGGAGGTTTAAAGTTGCTTGTTTTATTTTTGGTTCTCCTGTAATTGTAGTTTGTTTGGCAGAGCGTGCCAGACACGGATCACTTGCTCAGGGCTCGTTAGCACCGACAGCATTCCAGCTATATTAGAATCTGTGAATATATATACCTCAACTGTATTTTCACGCCTTTTATGATTTTCATTCTCCCTGAATTGAAAAAAAAAACCAACACAAATAACCAACTACCTGGCAGGAAGGATTGATGACCTTTCTGATCGTACTGGGGAATGCTCTTTAAAATCAAAATCTGAATGAGCAGAACTCCGGCAGCGCAGCACCTCACTGTAGAGGGGCTTGAAGGTGCCACTTCTGTTATGAAAACAGTTTATTTAGTAGTTAGTGCCTTGACTTTTCTGTCTTTGTACTTCTGAAAGATGATCTCTTGCAAACGATGAACCCTTAGCCTTAACGAAGTACTGATCCCTCTTTAACATTTACTTAATTGAAGCTTAGAAGGAAAAAAATATAGTGTAGTATTTTAAGAGTGACTGTGTAGCACCTTTCCAAGTTTGCATGCCTGTCAACGGGATGTCATCCTGTAAGTGTGAATGAATGACTCTATTTCCAGTTCGAGTTTCCATTCCTAAGCAAAAATAGCACCAAATCCACTATACTTCCAGAATAGATAGAATATTTTTTAAAAACTTTATACATCACACCACAATAAGAAGTAATCTATGGTTATTTCTGCATTAAAAATGTTCTGTATATATAAGCAGATGACGCTGCTTAAAATGATTGAATAAAATCACAAGAAATAATTTTTCATTCTGTTCTAACTGAGCAGACTGTATTTTGTAAGGATACCAGTTATATTTAGCATTCCTCAAGGCTTCCATTGTTGGGCTTTTTTTTCCACAACCAGCATGAAGCACTGAAGCTTTAAGCGTCCTGTCATGATGCTGATGTTTTGTCGAAGAAAAGATGTGTTCCTCAGCTGTTGCAGTTACTTCAGCATTTGTGCCTTTTCAGATGACACTTGGCCAACTTTTTAAAATTGCGTAAGTCTCATGTGCAAAGTGATGCAGGCTGAGATTTTTAAGGGCCTTGAAGTATCTAAATCATGGGACGGACTGTCTAACTACCTCCAAAGATCTGATTCTTGGATCTGATTCATTTAGTCTAGGAGTCTCAAAGTCCTAATTATCTAACCTATTCCTTACAATAGGATTTGGGCTTTTTTTTTAATTTTTATTTTGCTAACACAAATCATTTATAAAGAGTTAGCAGAATATTATAATGGTATGCATTAGAGTGGATATAAGGTAGAAAGCAACAACCAGGATTCTAAAGAACTGCTTGATCTGTAGAATTCTAAAATAGCCTATTAAATTTGATTAACTGTCTCAATATATGGTTAATCATCTAAATCCTTTATAAACTATTTGTAAATGCACCCTTGACATAAAGCATGACTAGTTTGTCTGTATTTTATGAAACATGACAATTCTACTGAGGAAATGGAGCAGTATTTCTGCAATACAGTCAATGTAATTGAGAAGGCGGACTTGGTGTTCCAGATTTTAATTGAGGAAAGAGAAATACAGTTTCTGAATTGCCTTGTGCAAATTTGTTGTGCAAAGGTAGTATGGAGTAGCCACACTCTTCCTGAGGACAAAGCAGACAAAGGAAAGTAAAAGGAAGGAGAGACATGAAAGAGTTAAAACATGAAAATGGAATGATTTCAGAATGGTTTGGACCTCAGTTCTGTGATACAAAACCATCAGCATCAACGGCAGGGTCTCCTGCTCCCAAAAATACTCACTCCTGCCTCTATGCTGCATCCAGCTGCTCTCTCGTTTTCATGGGCACTTCTGTTCGCCAGTCAATGTCTTGAAATGGAATTGATCCAGTGCAAAATAGCTCTCCTCGCCCACCTTCTTCTTTTTTCTTTTTCTTTTTTTATCCTGGATCAATTGCTTGATCTAATTCATCACATGGACCCACAAGCTGTTGAATCAGCACAACTGAGGTTGGCATGCTGCAATGCGATGGCAGAAATGAACACCAAGAGGAGGTGGGAGCAGGGGGAAGAAGGGAGAGACCTGAGCATGACTCCTAAAATTAGTATTGCTGCTGGATGCTTTGCATCTTGGAAACATGGTCTTGGCTTGAGTACAGGGCTTGGAGTCAGAATATTTAAACTATAAACTCCCCTCTGGCCTTTGACACCCTTAAACTTTAGTTTTGCCATCTGCTAAGTGGGAATAACTCTAGTTACCTCAGTGATGTGAAGATTTACTAATGATTGTTCAACCAATTAGCGCATGAAAAATAGGAAAGACTGCTTTTTACACTCCTGCATTTCGCTGAAATTGTTCTCTCATGCTTACTACATTTCCTTTGTCGTAGAATATTTGTTTTCAACTGTGTTCCTCCTATCAGAAATATGTTGCAAAGACAGGTCCCTGTTTTTGTAACCCAAGAGTCTCTATTTTTAGTTTTAAGATGTTGGCTGCTCTTTTTTTTTTTTTTAATGTGTGTATGTATTTATAGCTCTTGCTATTGGAAGAGAATTTCCTGCAAACAGATCCATTTCTGTGGAGCTCTGCTCTGACACGGAGTCCCATGTGTTCCACCGAGAGATTGCTCCAGAATAAATGTCTGCTCTGGTTGTAGGATCAGCCTGGCGAACTGTAAACTTTATATTGCCTTCAGCACATAGTAAATTTGCATGTGCAGGAGGTATTAGCGACTGGGCATCCGATACTTGGCAATGTCACATCTGAAGACGTGAGTGACAGGAGAGATGCAGCCCCAGCCCCAGTGTCCTACTGAGTCGTTTCCTCTTTGGATAATTACATTCTCAGTTTTCTCTGCAGTTTTAACTGGGGGGGGAAGTATCTGCCCTCGCACCCTCATTTAAAGAGGTGAGTCTTGTAACCATGCACCATTAAACAGCTGCCACATCTCACCCAGAAGCAGGTGAAGGACTTTTTACATAACGTTCATATCTGGTTTGTATTCTGAGCTGCGCGAATCAAGAGTAATGCTATGTGGGTATCTGAAAGCAGGATTTGACCTGTAGTTGGGTTCTGGTTCACATGCAGCGAGTAGCACTTGCTCAAATAGTTTCAGGGACTTCAACAGGACTACTGGTGTGCGTAAGGACTGCAGAATCAGGCCCCTAAGGATCCTTAGGAATGAAAGGTATCCTGTAACTGTAAGGTATTATTATGATGACTCCTCTGGAGAACACAGAGGTATTGTAATTTATGTAAAAATAAATTACAGAGTTAAAGGTATAAGTAAACCAAGAAGCGACTGATGTTTTTTGCATAGTAATAATCTTCATAATCACTTCATTTGCACAGTTATTTCATTTTCAACTTTAGGCACAGTTTTGAAGCACAACTCAGTGGAGATTTTTGCTGTAATCTATAAACTTTAATGAAAGCTAATTGGAGGACAAATTTTAATCTAATTAAAATGTGACTGCATAAAGCAGAAAGGATGAATGAAGCGAAATGCTCTATGGGGCACAGTTTTCAAACAATGATTATCCTGAGCACTAAGTCAAACGAAGCTTTTGTAAAATGATGATCATGAACATTGCCAGCAACAGAACAACCTTGAGAAACTGCAAATGAAAGTTTTAATGTATTTAGTTTAAAAAGTGGACATTCAACTCACAACCGCATAAGGACTTTTTAAAAGGAAAATAAAAAGCAACACACACGGTCTCATCTAAAAACATAACAAGTAAATTAGCCAAAGGTGTACATTCCATCTAAGTTCTCATGATCAGCAGATGCAAATGTTTGCAGTGCGCCGATGAGTTATGAGCCCTAATGAGATTTCAATGCTGAGCAAACAATAAAAATTTATGCATTGCATAGTTTTAGTGGCCTTTGGCTTCATGGTTAGTGTTACACCCTTTCAACAGCTTTGGTAATATAATATCCAGCTGGCTTTGGAGGTAAGGAAAATTTTAGGGGTGAACAGAAATTGTGAGAAATAACGTGATTGATTGCTTTGTCAGAATAATGCATTTCCACGGTATAATTGTCCGTAGTAATCTTAGCCCGGGTACGGATACATAGGTTCTAGTTGTGTTCAGACACAAGTTTTGAAGGATTCAGGTGAGGGATGGCTTTTCCAGCATTTGAGCCAGACCGTTTCCTCTGCTCGGTACGTGTCCAGGGGTCTCACAAACAGCCCCTCTAAGAAGAACATTCCTGTCATAGTCCGGCAAACGGGAGAATTGAAAAGCTGCACATTCCCCAACAACTGTCATGTGTTGCAAAAAAAGAAGCGGAGCACAAGCAGAAGAAGAAACACACAATAGATATTGAAATAAATGTATGTAATGGGGAGCGGGGGGGGGTGAATCAGGGAATTCAACTGGTGCAGTGTGAGAGTGAGCTCAAATGTATTAAATTTAAAAGACCCATTTGTGGGTTAGGCTTTTATGAATCCAGAACCTTCACCATAATGATTGCCTGCATTACCCTACATAATATTAAAATCTTAGCATGTGATTAATAGCAGATTCCCTGCATACGTGTCACAACACACATCTGCAGCAAATCTGCCAGTATATTTCTGTGCTAGTTTTACTTTGGGGCCATAAAGTAATTCCTGTTTTGTGAATGAGAATAAACCTATTATGCACTAGGTTAGCTACACCCAGTTTCTTCTCTTCAGGGAAAAAGAGCTGCTTATTTGATACGGCATCTCAAATTTCAGTGTTCAGAAGTGAGTTTAAGCCTCGGCTAGATTTGCTTGAGCAAGCTGTTAGGATTTGCCTCCACCGGTTCTTAGTTCTATGTTTTTCCAAAACCTTCTGTGCAAAGAGTATTGAGAAACTTCTGGACAGCAGTAAACTAGTGGACTTAATTACAAAGTGTTTATTGCTAAATTTGTTAATGAGTCAACATGAAAAAAAGATATATTTATCCCCATTTCCTCTTAAAATAGTAGTAAAAAAATAACTTCAAAAAATCTTTTTCTTAAGCTGTTTCGTGATGCAGTTTTGCTGTTCACAAAAGCCCTTTTTCCTATCCGCAAATAGCTACCTTTCACTTTGCCCCAAGGGAACAGAGCATAGCTCAAATGAAGCTTAAAAAAAAAAAAAAAAGATTTTTCCCGGTTGTAACTCAAAGTCTGTGCATATTCACACATGCACACAAAATAAAAAGGAAGATGCAGAAGCATTCCTCCAGTCTGCCCTCTGAAAAGTCCTGCCGACCTGTTTCACTCACCAAAATGAAAACAGAACCCCACGAAAACAACTTAAATGACAACAAGAAAACATTAGGAAAGCAACATCTGTTTTGCATTCTTGGCATCGAGGCTGCCCTTGCAACACAGGGTCTGACACAGATGTACAGGGTTATGACACCACTGAGTACCGCTTGATTTAAAATGGTGTAACTGAGGGCAGAATCAGGGCGCTGAGTTCTTACAACGCTGTGTAAAATTCTGTCTCTTGATCTCCTTTGCAGATGTGGGACTCAAACCCCACTGAAGTTTTAGGCATCTTTCCATTGATTGATGCAGACTGTAGAGCAAGTCATATTCCTCCACCAGCCATTTAGGATTTATTATTGACTGTGTGTTTTTTCATCGTGTGTGTATTTTGTTGTCTGTAAAATCGCATTGCTCTGTCACTTTCCAATAGACTTTTGTTGCATTTGGCCACGTTCAGAGAACCTTTTAAACGATATTACGTAATTAAGCTCTTCAGTTTTTAAGTAAAATAAAATAGTAGCAAGGAGAGAGAATTTTATTGGTACTCATAAGAAAGGCAAAAATAGCTCAGACTGAACTGAAAAGTGATTAGGAAATCAGTGATTAGGGAAATTTGGGAAGCCAGAGTTGCCAAGAGAGCAACTCTCTCACCAGAGACAGCACGATTACATGAGATGGCACGAAGGCAGCAGTTCTCTGCCGGGTTGATTGCCCGTAGTTGTAACAGAGACAAAATTAGCTCAACTCATACCTGGCGTAACTTCGACTCCAGTCGAGTTGTCAGATGTAATGACACGCTTGCAGTGTTTTCACCAACCACTAGATGTCTGTGTGTGCTCTATGAAGTTCTCGAGGGGATGATGCCCCTGGTAAACACGAGAGACAAAACTGGAACACAAGCTGTGGGGAAGCCTATTAGTTTGTGTTTATAAGTGTAACATCATTACTTTAATTAAACCTGTGTTTAAAGCAATTTATGCTGTCTAAAACTAAATTCCAGCCTTTCTAATTTCAGGCAAATAAGGAAAAGGTGCTTTTCCTGCTCCACATCTGTTTAAGACAAACTGTTTCCTTGATGTCCATGTGAAGGACTGAAATATATCTTATTGTTGTGAAAGTTGCTGAGATGTAAAATAGGTTCATCTTATTTCTAGTCTGAAACAATGAAATACCAAAATATAAAACATGTGCTCCGTAAGTGAATTGGTAGAAGCCTGCTATTTAATCCTCCCCAACATAGCCTAAACCAGAGTACTGCTGGAGCCATATTTGCACGTGTACAACGCATCAACATATCTGGGTGCACTGAGGAAGGCTGTGCATCAGATGTCAAGTTTAGTGTAACTTTTTTTAAAAACAAAACAAAACAACCCGTGGAAGAGCGGATCTGGGTACAGAAATCTATTTCACAATTCTGTTTATGAGGCAGTCCACCGGCTGACCAGGGTAGCTGCACCTGTGACCAGATTTTCTGCAGAGATGTCCCAAGAAAAATGCAAAAGTAATCAGCACATGTTTGCCTTTCATTTATCTCTGTCATCCGGGAATAAGATACAGATAGTATCAGGAGCAGTGAAAGGTACATTCTGATATTATTTTCAAGTTTTTTTGTCTAGACAGAGAGGAGCAACCACTTGTATCTCTGTGGAACACATACAGACCCCCTCCACACTCGCATCCTAGGCTGAAGGCCAGAGGGGGGTAGTAGGCTGTCTATATTAAAAAAAAAGTTAAAAACCATCACCTACTCATCAGGTGACTGGAGACTGGGGTTGTAAAATGTGCTGCAGGCAGAAGTTCTGAAAAATCCCAGAAAGTGTTGAAAACATCTCTAAACAAGGTATTTTTCTCCTGCACCTTTCTTGCTAAAGGTCCCAATTGCTGCCAAGAAAACTAGTGAGAATGTTAGCTGCCAAATAAAAAATTTATGACAGTATTTGGCAAAGGATTGTATCACTGCTTGTTTTATACATTTCCACAAGGCTCTTGAAGGGCTGTTGGACACATACGGCTCACTGATCACTGTGCTTTATCTGTTCTTTAATATAATAAAAAAGCAAGCTCCAATAAAGTATGATTTAAACAATGCATATTTTTTCTTTTAATAGCCTCCTATACGCGCTTGCTATGGTGAGAATATAATTTCTAAACAACATTCCATATATAAAAATTGTTTTAAAAGCCCTGTACCTGACAAAGTTACTTGTTATTTGAGTCACTTTCATAGTAAAAATACATGAATTTTTCAATTAAAAATGTATTGCTTTTGCAATTGTGCTTGTTATATGTTGGAGTCTGGGCCAATAAACTGCCTGTTAAAACATAAAGAGGTCCATTCAGTCAAAGTTGTGCCTGCCATTTATGTTTCAAAACCCGAGAAAATAATATGTTGGAATTGCATTGCTCACCAATATCAATTAGGTTTTCGGCTGTATTGTTAAATGAATGTTGGGGGAGAAAATTGTTCCGGTGAATTTAGTGGAAAAAATGTAGTTTTGAATACAGAGTTAGCACACTGGCAATAATAATTAAGCTGGCCGATGCTGAAGCAACACCGTTAAAAATATTTTCCCCGTCTGAAGAAACGAAATTGTCTGTCTCTGTCTTTTCAAACCAGTTATCAGATTAGGCTTCCAGCTGATAATTAGTGCTGTTTAACACAGAACTTACCATTCAGAAATCTCAAAGCCCGAACAGTTTACTTTTTCTTATTATCATGTGCTGCTGGAGGTGGGAGGTTTGGAGCGTGGAACTGCACCTCCCTGCACCATTTTGTAAGGAGGCAGAGAGCCTCCTCTTCTCTCTGGTGGCCAGGAGTGGTGGGACACAGTCCTGGCATGCTGTCCCCTTCAAAGGGGACAACCAGAGCAACACGCCCCTGTGCTGTCCCAAAGCTCTGCACCATGCGTGCGTCTTCACGGCACAGCAAATATTCGAGAGCAGCCAACAGCACTACAAATGCTATACGCCTTGTATATGCCTGTGTATTTCATGGTATTTGATATAAAGTACTCAAGACAGACCAGCATTAAGAGGATTATTTCAGACAGCATTAGGAGTTAATTTACAGAAGATTAGCTCTAAATCAGGCAGATATCATAAGCAAATTAGCATCAGTTGTAAGAGATTCAGAATCAAAATGTGTGGGTTTTAGTTTCTCCCTGTATGTACTTAGTGGACAAGTAGTATCTTTATTAGTTTCCCGTACTAAGGTGTTACATCTCAAAGAGTGAAGAACAGGTACAGTTTTTTCCTAGATGCATGCTATTTATTATGATGCTGTTTATTGGCAGTGAAACTGCTTAACTCCAAATACCCTTCCTCTGCTGAATATTTTATATTTCATGCCATTTCTTTATTGAGTAATGTTTTGTTTGGCCTGAGAAATGATGTCTCCATGGTGTGTTATAATATTTTTAAATAGGTAATATGCAGCTTTACATCAGAGTGACATACTTAATCCTTTTTTTTTCTGTTAAAATGTGTCACAATTCAATGCCAACTCATAAAAATGAAGGAGTATATAAAATGCTACATACTAGGGTGAAGGTTACAGCTACTTAAAAATAGCTTCCTTAATATTTAAGCTTGTAAATTATAAATTTGTTTTATTTCCATAGGAGTGATGGTTAATTTGTATTAAAAAGCAGATTCTGTTCTTCAATCAGTTTTCCAGATGTATTTTTCTGGCTGCAGACAGACAGGGATAAGCACCTATCCAATCCCTCCTCGGTATTGCGGTTTCAGAAATGCTTGCCCAGTTAGTGGAGAAGATGATGAAATGGATTGGGCCGCGACATTAAAGCCTGAGTTGTCCTTGGGATTCTGAAAGTTTTGAAGTCTACGAATGGGATTCCCATCTTTGGAGAAATTTGTATTTTGCTCTCCAAGAGATATTAAGCTACTTAGTCTTCAGCGTGTTCCTGAACATTTGGGGTTTTAACTGGGGAGGGAAGTCTGGGCAGTGTTTTACAATTTTTTCCTTTCTTGATGGACCAAATTCCTCTTGACAAGGTTGGCCTGAGGTCATGAATGTCTCCCTGTATTCACTGAACGAGGAATCTTCCCTCCTTCCACGAGATCATGAAAACTTACACCCACTCTAAGCCAGGTTGGGCTTGAGGTCCCTCCGGTTGCAAGATCTGCAAGTGCTCTTGCACTTTGACTTTGTGCCCTGTAGTTTTGCAGAATGCATGGAGGCTCAGGGTGGTTATTAAACCGAGGTGTCTGAGGTCATAACAAAGTAGAGGCATTTCTGCTCCCCTAATAGAAATACTGTAACATGCTGAAAAGAAAATACTTTAATAGTGGCAAGTATCTCCTGTCAACTAATTTGATAGTTCTCTATCAGGTAAACCATTTGTGAATACATCGATTCTTTTTTATTTTTCACTGTTCTGTCTTCACTATTCCCAGGTTTTCTCTGAACCAGTTGGGCAAAAATTGATTTTTATTTGTTCCACTGGCCTTGTGGAAAATTAGCTTATGAACTGGTTTTTATAGGAAGACTCAAAGCACAGAACAGGTTGAAAAATAAGCCTATAGCAGTCAAAATTGTTGTCTGAAATGTCTTCAGACTGGAAGGCTGAATTTATTGCTCAAAACAAGTACTAGCAATGTGGAGGTGTGCAGTCCTGCTCATTATCACTGGAAAAGGGGGAACCAAAAAGCACAGTAAAAATTAAATTTTAATAATGCTAGTGATATTTTCTAAATCCTTCTTGACAGAAAGATTCTCATTATTTTTATCTGTCTCAGAGTAGGCTCTTTTAGTGCCATCTCACAAATGGCCTTAGCCATGATTGTTTTCCTTTCTTTTATAGCATTTGAAAAAAATGAAAATATACCAAAAAAAATTCTATTCTATCATTCACGAAGTGCCATGAAATGGTAACATTTTGGATAGCACATCTTCAGGAACAATTGCCGCAGATGCCTTCAGGTTTTTACAAAAGAGGTCAACATTGTTAAGACAATTGTAGAAAACTTGCCATACAAAAAGACGCCCAGTCAAATATGGTGTGATAAGGGAAAAATAATGCAAGCAAAGTGATTTGTGTCCAGTCTCCAGCTTCATCATACCTAAAAGCTGTAGATTAGTCATTAATTAAAGTGTGGCAGGGCAAAAGATGTTACTTTCTTTCATCTGTTTAAGATATATATTTTAGCGGGTTCTGATGATTATGAAAGTTGATAAAATGCAGACTTCAGACATCTTTGTTTTATTTAAATTGCGCAGAATGTAAATTTAACTATATTTATCATAAAAGCCAATGTGCGATCATGTATGTTCTTGTCATTTTATAGCTTGCATACATTTCTTCTACTGGAGAAATAATTGCTTTAGCTTTGAGTGCTGGCGAGGGGGTTGGGGTTGGGGCTTTATTTTCCTATTAACTGTTTGGGGACCAGGGCTTCATGCAACCGATGTGCTGAAGAAAGCCATTACGCTGACAGCTGGGCTACCCACCCTCCCTCAGAGCTCTTTCTAAAGCGCTCGTAATGTTTGCTGAGGCCTATGGTTCTTAGTCATGCTCAGGTGACTAAATGTGTGATTTGTTCTTCCTGATACTTCAGTACCCTGAGAAAGGCTGGTTGGAGATTAATACAACCTTGACTCCTTCCACCTGCAGTTGCCACTGCGCACGTGATCTTCATTTAGGCTTGCCAAAGAGATCTGGTGTTGCCTCTGCTTTGCATGAAATGAATTAATCCCCCTCCGGTTTTGGTTGGTGAGTTTCCGTGGCCCCGGAAGCCACCCGCTGTTCCTCCTAATGACAGTAATAATCTAATTGGTTCCCTCCGTGGAAGGAGTGGACGTGGAGACAGGAGGAAGCTGAAGCTGCATCACAACTGTGCAGAGAAACGTTCCCTGTCAGGGTCTCTCAGCAGCAGAAGGATACTTTTCATCCTTCAGAAATGCCTTCCTGCGTGTTTTAAAAGTAAGCAATGAATAAAATCTGAGCTAGTAGAAGATGTATGGTGCCCTTCCCTTTTGCCTTTTTATCTTAAGTCCCGCGTCCATGAGGTCCTCTTTCAGGCTTTCCCTATTCTCACAGTTTACATGCTGAAGTCTGCATACACTTGTCTTCCAATCATTCCTGTGGATCTCTCTCCTTCCTAGGCCACTCAGACCCCCCCTCACTCCCCCCAGACCCCAGTGATCACCTGGGTACTATTTGCACCTCCTGGGACTGCCAGCTCCTTGAGACAGGACTCGTGCAAGCTGTGATAATCCTGATGGCTACCAAGTAACACTATACTCCAATGCTGCTCATATGGTTTTGTTACATTTGGAATATATTGCAAGATTTCAATTATGAATTGGATATCTCAATAAGTATTTTAACTATCTATCAGATATCATAAAAATAATTTTAAATTTTAATCTTAATGGTAAGATTGTCAGAAGATGACACAGCAAGGTAAAAAACATAGTTCCTTGAGCCAAGGAAGCCCACTGCGTTTCAGGAGGCATTCGTCCCAGAGAGGGATGTCTCTCCTATCTCACACTCCTCCAGAAAAACTGTCAAAGAAGTATATTTGATTCTGGTGAAATTTCATGTGCAAATATGGGATCCATTAAAGGGAGATGATGAATCAAGGTATTTACTGGCTAATGATTGAGGAACACCTTCTGCTTTACTGATGAGCTTCATCTCTGCAATATTTCTGATTAATGGGAGATTACAGACACTTTACGATATGATAATGCCTTTCCTGGATGATTTTGCCTTCAGAGCTAGCAAGCTTTCTTGCTTGGGCCTCATGTTCAAGCTTTTAGGGATATTCATCCCTACTTAATCTGTAGGCACCTAACCTAGCCAGCTAACCTAACTGACTAGTTCTCCTGGGATGCATATATGGCCAGGAAAAAGAGAAGGCAGTTCAGAGCAGGACTCTAGCTTACATACCCCGGGAGCTGAGAGAGATTAGCTAGATATAATTTAGATGTTTAAAGTTGGATTGTGTGACTACCTCCCTGCACCTGTTATTACATGACTCATTCTTTCATTCAGGGCCCAGGTGGAAACACATTGATGTGGTTTGAGTGTAATATTATAACTAGAGATCGGTATCCATGTTATTACAAGTAGACAGCCCCAGTCCTTAAGACTGAATTTTAAAGCTAGAGGATGTAGCGCTGCACAATTCCTCAGCCCTATCAACAATATCTTGGGCACCTTGTATGGCTTGCCTCCTTCAAAAAATCCTGCTAGTCAGCTAGAAAAAAGCCGTCATTTTTTATTCTCCATTCCTCCATTTTTGAGGCTTTAATTTCATTATCTGCTCAGCTTTCAACAATTTTTAATGGATTTTCCCAAGGTCTTACACATAAGAAACTAGAGCCCCTGTCCCTAGGGGAGGAAGAGGCTCCTTTGGGAAGGAACTCAGAGAACACGAAGCAGGCTCCTGCTGGGAATGGCCTGTCTCCAGACGGGAGGTAGAGCCCAGGCGGCATGGCCTTTTTGGCATGAAGTAAGTGATGGGGGGGTCCCATCCCCTCTCCACCACCTCCCAAAGCCTTTTCACCTTTACATATACAATGTCAATTACAATGTAATCGGTTCTTCTGGCTTGAGAACACAATGAACGTGGACTTACTTTCAGAGATTGGGGCGGGGGAGAGGAAAAAAACTTGCGTATTTTCCAAATTCTTCATTTTTTCCAAGGTCAGCTAGAAGAGGGCCGAGGAGTTACATGCAACTTGTGCAGATATTTTTTCACTGGTATTTCTGTTTGCTAATTTCAGTTGTTAATGATTAAAAATGTCTCAAATCAGATACTTTCAACCAGCTGTAATTTTGCTAGGCAGGGCTCTCTCTTATTTCAGTAGATTGCCAGGTCTTTATGTTTTGCCACAGCCTGTCTAGTTCTTTTCAGTTGCTTTTATTTAAGAAAAGCATTCTTAAACCTAAAGATGGGAAAGATGAATAGTTACAGGAACAGCCCCCGGATACCCTGAACTTAGAGATTTATCATTATGTATCTAAGGCTTTGCTTTACCAATCGTAACATTTTATTCCCCTGTGTGGGTTCTAGTGCTTCCATTTGAAAGCTCCTGATATATCGTAACAAGGATGTCCTTATATATAGTAATAATGGTGTCTGTCCAGAAGGTATCTGAGTACAGCTATATTACTTTAAATTCACATTTAATTTTGTCTGGTATGTATTTGCCTATGTGACTAGACATACACTTTGTGTTTGTTTGAATCTGCTGATTTGCACATGAATATTGGGCACTTAAAAATCACTTACCACTGATTTGCATGCACCTATTTTCTTGCATGTTAGCAAAAACTGCCAATCACGAATAAAAGGGCACCCAAAACCGCAATAGCCAGGTATTCAAAGTGACCATTTAAAATGTAGTCTTGTAAACAGAGAACGAGCCTTTCTGCCCAGTAAACTGATAGGAGTCACTTCTAGTTAAATCTTAAATACATGTATTACAGTGAAACACTGTTGGACAGTGCTCCGTCATCAATCAGTCTGTGTTCTTGAGGACACTATTTTTCGAGATGCTTTCTTTAAGAATAAAGCCCTATGTTGTAATGAATGTGTGCTAACTGATCCCCCGAGCCATTTGAATTTTTTTTTATTTGCATCAGTGTCAGAGTGAAGCTTCTGTATGAAATTTTTGCAGTATTTTATTTGTAGTCTTCATTATTTCAAGTTAAGGACACAAAACTCTTTATGCACCCAGAGTCTGCACTGGTTCGTTTATATCCCGTATTTTGTTAACGTGTTACTGTGATTGCTAATTTTCATGACAATTGTTATTGTACCATCAGTGCTTAATGGCAAGGCATCATTATTCAACGCTGGTCAATCAGGCACTAAGACATGTGCAAGACATCAGGCTGAACCCATATAGATGTCGTGCACTCCCCTGCTAATGAATGCAGTTTTGTAAAAAGGTTTAAACACGGTTGGCATCCTTAATGTAAGGTTTGCAAAAGCTTATTCGGGAACTGCTTTGTGTTTATACGGAGCAGATCTAAACAAGTCACAAACAGAGTTAGACCCATTGTGTGCATGTGTGTGTGAAGCTACGGAGAGGAGCGAATCATTTGGGGTTTTGAAATGTGGAAGGGCAGCACAATTTCTGCCATGGCGGGAGTAGGGAGAACTGATTTGCCGGGGACATCAGTGTTTGGTAATGGATGTGGGACTTTTTCTCCAAAGCGGTGGCCACCGTGTGCATCAAAGAGGTGATCCCCGAAAGCGGACGGTGTCATTCGCCAGCTCACAAAGTTGGCACTGGCTGGAGGGAGCCTCCGGTGCACCAATGGTCGGAGGTTAGGCACTGTGACCAGAAGCCAGGATCGAGGGTCAGGCATTTAGAAAGGAGGAACAGAAGGAATCTCAACAGGAGTGGGATGCGCTTTCTGCGTTTTAGTCCAGCGTGCTCTTCCAATGCGTCGGTTAACGTTACCCTCACGTCTGCTTTAGTTACTGTTTCTATGTGGTTTTGCACCCAAATGTTTTGGGCTGCTGTCCATGATAAACTAGATGGAACTTGGTTTAAAAGCTCAGATTTTTCGTCTCTTCTAAGTCAAAGTAGAATGAACCCTTGTGCTCTTAGAGTTTTGAGTATGAAAGAAACAGTAGACATTGGCTGTTAACGAGCTCCAGCGCGCCGGGCTCCAGCAGAACTTGCTGTGAATTCAGTGCCTAAGCTGCATCGACTAAATGGTTAATTCATCTCATATCAACAGCACTATGATTCATAATGTAAACTTGAGGAATCCTTGATGTTTCAGTCACACATTCCTCTTAATTTGGCTATGCATTCTTTTAAAGCTACAGTGTGCTAACTTAATAAAATGCAACATGCAAATGCACAAGTTTTTGCCTTCAGGCATTTTAGCCATGGATGTTTCAATGGGTGTCTTCTTTCAAGTATATATTCTTTCTTAAATTATTTACCCTGTAAACATGCTTTGCATTTTCAAAGAAGAATCTGGGCTTCCTCATTCACCAGATTTAGTTGAATTTAAGGTGTAATAGAGATGAAAGACTATCATCTGCTTCTTGCGAGCATGTTAGCCTTTGGGATTTTTTTGTAGCGAATGTTAGGCCCCATTTTCTTCTCCCTCCCCCACTTAGTTTCCTTGATGCTTTGCCTAGAGCAATACCCACTGGCAGTGTCTGGCTGTGACAGTACTATAGCCTTCCCTACAGATGGGTCCTGCCAATGCCAACCATTGTTCTACCACTGTGGGCTGCTTGACTGTCTTGGATCACTCAAACCCCCCTTCCCTCTCGATTTTTTCTTTACTCTGAAGGGTCGCCCTTGCCTGTTGACTTTGAGATCTGAAATGTGCTGACACCCAGAACTTGTGTTCTCTGTCTGAGCAGCAGCTCCCAGACTTCAACACGCACGGCTCGCTAAGCCCTCCTCAAGACTGTCCTGCTGCTACCAAACGGTTCTGCCGTTCTCCTCCTAGCCCCATCCTTCTGGCAGTTTGCAGTTAGTTTAATTTTACTTGCTCACTTGAAAGTAAAACAGTAAAACTCGATGTTATTCTTTTTTTAAAGATAAAAAATTAATCTTCAACTGTGGGCTTGAATATTAAAAGTATATAATGCTTCAGTGTAGGAGTCTGTTGATAACATCCATCCTATTTCATGATTAATTTGTTCCTTTTAATATGATATTCTTTTGCTGCACTGTGCGGACTAATTCAGATTCCTAGAAATTGAACTTTGATATGTATTTCCTAGATTCACACCGTAAGTGAACCTTCAATTAGCAGATACAGGTGGCAGCATGCCTCGCTCAATGTTCTCTTGACAAGGATTTTAGAGACGTGGACACTGATGAAATAATCTTGCAATCGGGTGTGTACGGCCAGAGTATTAAAAATAAAGCATTTGGAGGATTTGGTGCTTTTTAAAATTATTCTTTAATTTTAAGTCTCAGACGATGAAATGCTTTTTCAGTGGGCCAGAGATAGGAGGAGTTGATTTAAACACTCAGTATGTTATGTATGCCTTTGCCTAACTATGTGTTAGATTAAGCGAGTTTCACTCACAGTTAATCCTTTGTAAATTAGCATTATGGATGCCTTGGGGCCCACATCCCACAAATAAAATGGTTGTCAAGCCAGCTGCACTGTGTATTACTTAAGGCTGAATGTTTTAAGAGTTTTCATGCTTTTAATCTATTTCACTGCTGAGTTTCAATTTTGCTGAGTGTCTTTTCAGGAGTGATGAGGGTGAGTGAGTAAATATATATTCTGGTTTTCATGCATTTGCCTGGGCAAATCTTTTGTTATCAGGTGTTTGGCAGAGAATGTCACACCCCGCCACAAAAGAGAAGCTTGTAAGTTCAGGTGTTAAATTGAAGTGCAAACCAACAAGGACCAAAAGCCCTTAATTAGCTTTATTTTGTTAGCCTGCTACACTTTTTTTTTTAGGGGGAAAAAAAAAAGAGTGAGAAACATCCCTCCCTCCTCCTCATCCTTTTGGCAGAGTAAATATTGCCTGTTAAGTTTGAATTAGCTGTCATCGCGAAAGAATTAATGCTGTGGTTGAGCCTTTCTAGTGAGGAAGGGAAAAATAAACGAGACAGATCTTAGTTCAGCTTTAAGTGATAAATGAGGACAAAGCAGCCCATTCATCTCCTGCTAGGAAAGTGGACACAAACACTAAAGCAGTTTTGCGGAAGACGTGTCAGCAAATGTGATCATTTTGTAACCTGTCAGGAGGATAGAGAGCTAGTCCTTTTAGAGTGTCACAGGGGAGGGTGTCTGTCTGATGTGACAGTTTTCATCCATCCATTTACTGCTTTTTCTTTAGGTGGGGGGTAAGCAAGGAGAGAGCTGGAGTTGGTTAAAACTGCATTTTTCTTTACACTTTCCAATATAATTTATATGTATATCCCCCCGCATCCAAATGAAAAACATTTACCAAGGAAAACTCCCCCCTGCTCTCTAGAGTTTCTTCTCTCTTTCACTGTGTGAAATATGCTCATTTTAACACATTACATTCCTTGTCTTCAAGTTGGAGCCTTGTACTTGGTTTGATGTTTCAGAAAACACAATTTTACCTCTTCTTACCATTGTTAGGTTGGTGAAGGCTCTGATTTGTTTTGTTTTCTTTTGTTTTGTTTTGTTTTGTTTTGCAGAAGCATGAGAAAAAATAAAATAAGAATAAATATAACTTAGGGTTCTTCTGTTGGTTTTGTTTGGGGTTTTTTTTGCTATACCTCTCCAATTCTGACGATATGCTTCATGTACAAATATGTTTTGCAAAAGTTCCTGTTTCATGAAGAGCCTATGAAAATATTCTTCCTCCTCTGTGAGAATGCAATAACAAATGCTGAATTCTTACAATCCAGAATCATCCTATAAAATGCCTCAAATTCTACTGTTTGTTGATCTATTCATTTTAATTGTCCTATTAATTTCAGGCAAAATCTGAAGCAATGTGGTGCTGATTTTAGAAGCAGGGATTTCTCCCAGCAAATGATTGAACAATATTAAGACTTTCTACTTCTGGCATCTTTTTGTTATTACTAATTTCCAGGGGTTTTTAATACTACATAGAACATGTCACATTAGCCTATTACCATAAGTAAAGGTATGCTACAGAGACAGGAGATGCTTTTACAACACAAGCTTCACAGTTTGACACTTGCTTCTTTATATCATCCTTTTCTTCAAAACTATCTTTTATACTTTTCCCTTGGTATTTTAGTACAAGTAAGTATCTCATTGACATGTGTTTCCTTGAAATCTTGTACCTTAATAGTAAAATCCCTTGAAAATTAATAAATTGTTTCTGTTCAGATTTTTAAAAGCTCTGAAGATTTCAGAACGGCTTAAAAAATATAATGGTATTTACTATTACAGACCACCCTGCTTGAATTGCATCGACTGAGGACTAATTATTTAATTTGTTATTAGAAGGTTAATAAATTGTAACATGATGTATTTCAGTTATTCTAAGATGTATATAAGTGTATGCATAATTAAGAAAAGTCTAATTGTTTCCTGAATGCAAAAGTTGGATTTAATAGCTACATAAAGAAATGTTTGGAAGCACTGGAAATTTAAAGAAGTAAAAAACAATCAAGATACACAGGATGGTATAGAAAACCCTAAATTTGTGGACACGTCTTTTCTCCAAGATATTTACCTATATGTTTCTTTTTATTATTTTTATATATATTCTGCAATTTTGCTTTGTTTTGTTTTATTCACTGTTTTTTTGTCTCTTCTGCTTTTTTTCAGGATCATCCAAAACCGGATTTTGATCGTTGTTCTGGCAGTCATCATCATCTTCACCACCATGATGGCTATTTATTTTTCTGTCAGGGGACGCTGATATCTTTGTTCTTCACTAAACAGCAACAAACTGCTTGTTCTGAGTAATTAAGACAAAGTGGTCACATGAATCATTCTCTTGCACTGACAGAGTCTCCTCCTCTTTTCCACTATTCAACTCAGGTGCAAGTGGTGTAAAATATTTTGTATTATTGATGGCATAGTTGATGGCATGTGGGGTTGTTTATTTTTTCTTAAATTTTTTGTCCTTATCTGAGTGTTTTCAGAATCTTAATATTTGTTGGGGTGAGGGCTTGTGCCAGTATAAAAAGACTTAACGTGTGTTGAATTCTACCCCAGACAATTAGCCTGTAAGTTGCCAGAGTTTAGCGAGGGAAAAGGGGTCTTTGCACTTTTCTTGTGCTATGCGGGGTGTAT